>NC_092259.1:513134-560634 GCF_036320965.1 Panulirus ornatus | reverse complement strand
TGTGTGTGTGTGTGTGTGTGGTGCAACAGCTGAGGTAGTCAGGTAAACTCACTGCCTCAGCCATTTTTACTGTAACCCTTTCCAACCTCTCTCTCTCTCTCTCTCTCTCTCTCTCTCTCTCTCTCTCTCTCTCTCTCTCTCTCTCTCTCTCTCTCTCTCTCTCTCTCTCTCTCTCTCACAGCCCCACAGGGACCACTCCTCCTCATATCTCCTCCCTGGCCCAGCCCACCATCCCATCTTCCATCACACAGACCCATACCTCCTCCTCCTCCTCCTCCTCCTCCCAGATCCATTTATCATCTCACCTTCTATACATATTACACACAACTTCCTCTCCTTCCATCTTTATATTACACACAACTTCCTCACCTTCCATCTTTATATTACACACAACTTCCTCTCCTTCCATCTTTATATTACACACAACTTCCTCTCCTTCCATCTTTATATTTCCTCTAACTCAAAATCCGTGGCGGTCTCTCCAGGAAGACCATGGTCTCTCCCTCAGACCAGCTGGGCCTGACGGACCTCAGACCTGATGTAATCACGAGAGAAATAGGGAAAGACTTTGAATAAGTACACACACACACACACACACACACACACACACACACACACACACACACATACACACACTACACAGACACAGACACACACAGATACACACACACACACACACACACATACACACACACACACACACACACACACACACACACACACACACACACACACACACACTACACAGACACACACAGATACACACACACACACACACACACACACACACACACACACACACACACACACACACACACACACACAGCCAGTAATAACACAGGCTGGGCTGCAGAGGACGAAAGAAAATTTCACGAACCCACAAACCATATTTGAAAGAAATCCTGACTTAGTGTTAACTTCACGCTATAAATCGTAGCTAAGGATCTTATAACTAACGTAGATTTATACCTGGACGACTGGAATATTAAAGACGATCTTTTTTGTTTGTTTTCCAGGATGTTCAACTGTTCGTAAATTTCCGCTTGACGTCCTGTCTCTCTGGGGTGATGGTGGCGAACTGTGTGTGTGTGTGTGTGTTGCAGCTGGTGAGGCACTTCATGTGATCAGCTGTGTGTGTGTGTGTGTGTGTGTGTGTGTGTGTGTAGTGTGTGTGTGTGTGTAGTGTGTGTGTGTGTGTGTGTGTGTGTGTGTGTGTGTGTGTGTGTGTGTGTGTGTGTGTGTTACTGGGTGTTGCTGGGTGTTAGTACCAGCCTAAGCCACTCAAAGGCTTTCCCAGGACCTCGCAACACACAATCACCATCATCACCATCACCATCACCACCATCACCATCATCACCACCATCACCATCACTATCACCACCATCACCATCACTATCACCATCACTATCACCACCAACACCACCATCACCATCACTATCACCACCATCACCATCACTATCACCACCATCACCATCACTATCACCATCACTATCACCACCAACACCACCATCACCATCACTATCACCACCATCACTATCACCACCATCACTATCACCACCATCACCACCATCACCATCACTATCACCACCATCACCACCATCACCATCACTATCACCACCATCACCACCATCACCATCACTATCACCACCATCACCCACCACAGCTACCATAACAACCACCAGCACCACGCCACCATCAGCCACCATCAGCCACCATCAGCCACCATCAGCCACCATCACCATCACCTCCACCACAATCACCACCAGCCACCACCATCGACTGCCACAACCACAATGTACAATTTCCACCTCAGTGGCTTGGGAAATCCCCCGCTGGAAAGCGCCAGAATTTGATGACCAGAGAGAGAGAGAGAGAAGAGAGAGAGAGAGAGAGAGAGAGAGAGAGAGAGAGAGAGAGAGAGAGAGAGAAGAGAGAGAGAGAGAGAGAGAGAGAGAGAGAGAGAGAGAGAGAGAGAGAGAGAGAGAGAGAGAGAGAGAGAGAGAGAGAGAAGAGAGAGAGCTAGTTCATTTGTAAATGGATACTGCGCCGTAACATTATTAAATAGGAATTAATAGTATTTTAAACGAACGCAGCTCTTATAACTGTGTTACGGGGCTCAGGCTCGGCCGCCAGTTTCATTTCGTAATTGCGTTAGTAAACATAAAGTCAGGGAGGGGATTCCAGAGGCACATATACGCCTCTCTGTCTCCCTTCCCTCCATCCCTACCACCTGAGGACATCAACTTAGGGACTCGAAGAGAGATTTAAGTATACTCTACATGTGTCTCGCTCTTGTGTTAAGATCCCACTGTTCTATATGTGGTTACATGTGGTCTAGCTTCACTGTTCTATATGTGGTTACATGTGGTCTAGCTTCACTGTTCTATATGTGGTTACATGTGGTCTAGCTTCACTGTTCTATATGTGGTTACAAGTGGTCTAGCTTCACTGTTCTATATGTGGTTACATGGGGTCTAGCTTCACTGTTCTATATGTGGTTACAAGTGGTCTAGCTTCACTGTTCTATATGTGGTTACAAGTGGTCTAGCTTCACTGTTCTATATGTGGTTACATGTGGTCTAGCTTCACTATTCTATATGTGGTTACATGTGGTCTAGCTTCACTGTTCTATATGTGGTTACAAGTGGTCTAGCTTCACTGTTCTATATGTGGTTACATGGGGTCTAGCTTCACTGTTCTATATGTGGTTACAAGTGGTCTAGCTTCACTGTTCTATATGTGGTTACAAGTGGTCTAGCTTCACTGTTCTATATGTGGTTACATGTGGTCTAGCTTCACTATTCTATATGTGGTTACAAGTGGTCTAGCTTCACTGTTCTATATGTGGTTACAAGTGGTCTAGCTTCACTGTTCTATATGTGGTTACAAGTGGTCTAGCTTCACTGTTCTATATGTGGTTACATGGGGTCTAGCTTCACTGTTCTATATGTGGTTACAAGTGGTCTAGCTTCACTGTTCTATATGTGGTTACAAGTGGTCTAGCTTCACTGTTCTATATGTCGTTACATGTGGTCTAGCTTCACTCTGTTGGACCAATGGACAATATCAGACAACACAGTGGGATAATAATGATAAAAATAATAATAATAAAAATAATAATAATAACAATAACTATAATCATGATGATAATAATGATATATAAATGATGATAATGATGATGATGATTATAATGATAATAATAATAATAATAATAATAATAATAGTAATAATAATAGTAATAATAATGATGATAGTCATAATAATATCAATAATAATAATGATAATAATAATAATAATAATAATAATAATAATAATAATAATAATAATAATGATAATGAAAAACAATTTGTTTAGGGAGGTGAATGCAAAAATTTAGGAAAGAGGGGCAAGTATGCAGTCTGTTGTGGATGAGAGAGCTTGGGAAGTGAGTCAGTTGTTGTTCGCTGATGATACAGCGCTGGTGGCTGATTCGGGTGAGAAACTGCAGAAGCTGGTGACTGAGTTTGGTAAAGTGTGTGAAAGAAGAAAGCTGAGAGTTAATGTGAATAAGAGCAAGGTTATTAGGTACAGTAGGGTTGAGGGACAAGTCAATTGGGAGGTAAGTTTGAATGGAGAGAAACTAGAGGAAGTGAAGTGTGGACTTAGCAGCGGTTCGAACTATGGAAGCGGAAGTGAGTCACAGGGTCAGGGTGGGGGAGGGGGCGAAGGTTCTGGGAGCGATGAAGAATGTGTGGAAGGCGAGAATGTTATCTCGGAGAGCAAAAATCGGTATGTGCGAGTGTGTGTGTGTGTGTGGTTCCAACAATGTTATATGGTTGCGAAGCGTCGGCTATAGATAGGGTTGTGCGGAGGAGGGTGGATGTGCTGGAAATGAGATGTTTGAGGACAATATGTGGTGTGAGGTGGTTTGATGTTTGAGGACAATATGGGGTGTGAGATGGTTTGATGTTTGAAGACAATATGGGGTGTGAGGTGGTTTGATGTTTGAAGACAATATGGGGTGTGAGGTGGTTTGATGTTTGAAGACAATATGGGGTGTGAGGTGGTTTGATGTTTGAAGACAATATGGGGTGTGAGGTGGTTTGATGTTTGAAGACAATATGGGGTGTGAGGTGGTTTGATGTTTGAGGACAATATGTGGTGTGAGGTGGTTTGATGTTTGAGGACAATATGTGGTGTGAGGTGGTTTGATGTTTGAGGACAATATTTGGTGTGAGGTGGTTTGATGTTTGAGGACAATATGTGGTGTGAGGTGGTTTGATGTTTGAAGACAATATGGGGTGTGAGGTGGTTTGATGTTTGAGGACAATATGTGGTGTGAGGTGGTTTGATGTTTGAAGACAATATGGGGTGTGAGGTGGTTTGATGTTTGAGGACAATATGTGGTGTGAGGTGGTTTGATGTTTGAAGACAATATGGGGTGTGAGGTGGTTTGATGTTTGAGGACAATATGTGGTGTGAGGTGGTTTGATGTTTGAAGACAATATGGGGTGTGAGGTGGTTTGATGTTTGAGGACAATATGGGGTGTGAGGTGGTTTGATCGAGTGAGTAATGAAAGGGTAAGAGAGATGTGTGGTAATAAAAAGTCTTGTTCCTGGCACTACCTAGCTGGAGGGGAAGGTGGATGCTATTTCATGTGTGGCGGGGTGGCGACGAGAATGGATGAAGGCAGCAAGTATGAATATGTACATATGCATATATGTATATGTCTGTGTATGTATATGTATGTATATGTGCGTGTGTGGGCGTTTATGTATATACATGTGTATGTGGGTGGGTTGGGCCATTCTTTCGTCTGTTTCCTAGCGCTACAAGTATCTCCCCAGGTCACACACAAGTATCTCCCCAGGTCACACACAAGTATCTCCCCAGGTCACACACAAGTATCTCCCCAGGTCACACACAAGTATCTCCCCAGGTCACACACAAGTATCTCCCCAGGTCACACACAAGTATCTCCCCAGGTCACACACAAATATCTCCCCAGGTCACACACACAAATATCTCCCCAGGTCACACACACAAATATCTCTCCAGGTCACACACAAGTATCTCCCCAGGTCACACACAAGTATCTCCCCAGGTCACACACAAGTATCTCCCCAGGTCACACACACAAATATCTCCCCAGGTCACACACACAAATATCTCCCCAGGTCACACACACAAATATCTCCCCAGGTCACACACACAAATATCTCTCCAGGTCACACACAAGTATCTCCCCAGGTCACACACAAGTATCTCCCCAGGTCACACACACAAATATCTCCCCAGGTCACACACACAAATATCTCCCCAGGTCACACACACAAATATCTCCCCAGGTCACACACACAAATATCTCTCCAGGTCACACACAAGTATCTACCCAGGTCACACACAAGTATCTCCCCAGGTCACACACACAAATATCTCCCCAGGTCACACACACAAAAATCTCCCCAGGTCACACACAAGTCTCTCCTCAGGTCACACAAACAATTATCTCCCCAGGTCACACACAAGTATCTCCCTAGGTCACACACAAGCATCTCCCTAGGTCATACAGGCATCTCCTCAGGTCACACACAAGTATCTCCCCAGGTCACACACAAGTATCTCCCCAGGTCACACACAAGTATCTCCCCAAGTCACACACAAGTATCTCCCCAGGTCACACACAAGTATCTTCCCAGATCACACACAAGTATCTCCCTAGGTCACACACAAGTATCTCCCTAGGTCATACAGGCATCTCCTCAGGTCACACACAAGTATCTCCCCAGGTCACACACAAGTATCTCCCCAGGTCACACACAAGTATCTCCCCAAGTCACACACAAGTATCTCCCCAGGTCACACACAAGTATCTTCCCAGATCACACACAAGTATCTCCCTAGGTCACACACAAGTATCTCCCCAGGTCACACACAAGTATCTCCCCAGGTCACACACAAGTATCTCCCCAGGTCACACACAAGTATCTCCCCAGGTCACACACAAGTATCTCCCTAGGTCACACAGACAAGTATCTCCCCAGGTCACACACAAGTATCTCCCCAGGTCACACACAAGTATCTCCCCAGGTCACACACAAGTATCTCCCCAGGTCACACACACAAGTATCTCCCCAGATCACACACAAGTATCTCCCCAGGTCATACAGGTCACACAGAGGCATCTCCCCTGAACTCTGTGATGGTTCCACAGCCATACCCAGGTCACAGAGGGGCGTTCTCCTGCCCCCAACCCTCCCCCAACCCTCCCCCATGATCACAAATGTACAGTTACATCTTACTGTCAACTGTTACGTTATATCTGTGGCGTTCCGTCTCTCTCTCTCTCTCTCTCTCTCTCTCTCTCTCTCTCTCTCTCTCTCTCTCTCTCTCTCTCTCTCTCTCCAACGTTACTGTCCAGTTACAAAATACACATTGCTACTCTATTCACGACAGGCAAGTCCATTATCTCTCTCTCTCTCTCTCTCTCTCTCTCTCTCTCTCTCTCTCTCTCTCTCTCTCTCTCTCTCTCTCTCTCTCTCTGCCGCCTCCGTCCACACATCTCGGGTCGACACAGCCACGCCTCTTGGCTTCCCAGTAATGACGGAGAGTCATCACGCAACACTGGACGAATCTGGTCACTGAACACTAGCCCTGCGTGGCTACCTACCTACCTACCCCCGTGCACCCACACCTTGGCTGAGGAGGTGCAGCCAGGCCTCCCTCACTCACCCCAGTGCAAACTTGTGGGTCATTCCAGTGCGTGACGGAAGCACTGAGTGCTGAGAGAGAGAGAGAGAGAGAGAGAGAGAGAGAGAGAGAGAGAGAGAGAGAGAGAGAGAGAGAGAGAGAGAGATAAGATCACCACTTACGAAGCATCTTATTCTGACAGTAATGTTAACTATTCATAAGCATTATCATACCATTTGCCTTCACTCACACTCTTATTTCAGATAATGTAAGTCTGACTTCGACGTAGCAGACGACCTTTTTAATACTATCTCATCTCTTATCTTGCCTTCTTCAATCGTCTTTTTCCCCGTACGAAAGGCACTGAGAAATACAACTTCAGTGGATGCAGAAATAGAAATGAAAAAGCATAATAATACTTACATTCTCCAGAGATGGACAATGGGATACGTCCACTCCACACACACATACACTACTCGCAAAGAAGATGGGAAACATCTCCCATGCCAGTGGAACCATCATAGGAAAATAATAGATCAAAGGATTTCTGGTGGATTTTCGAAGGTCATGAGGATGCGTCTTCGTCACTGGGTCGTTCGTCTAAGTCTTTTCGCCGACAAGAGCTTCGTCATCAGGTCAGTCAACTGCTCTTATGAAACTACTTATCCGTGACTGGCCGAGGATTTCGACGCATGGCACGATCTGGCCATTTATGCTTCGACGCATGGAACAATCTAGCTATTAGTATTTCGACGCAAAGGACGCTCTAGCCATTTATGTTTCGACGCATGGAACGGTCTGGCCATTCATGTTTCGATGCATGGGTGACTTGGCCATTTATGTTTCGACGCATGGGTAACTTGGCCATTTAGGTTTCGACGCATGGTAATATGGCCTCTTATGTTTCGTCGCATGGCCATTCATGCTTCGACGCATGGGTAACTCGGCCATTTATGTTTCGACGCATGGGTAACTTGGCCATTCATGTTTCGATCCATGGTAATTTGGCCTCTTATGTTTCGACGCATGGACATTTATGCTTCGACGCATGGGTAACTTGACCATTTATGTTTCGACGCATGGGTAACTTGGCCATTTACGTTTCGACGCATGGGTAACTTGGCCATTTATATTTCGACGCACTGAACTACCAGGCCATTAATATCTCGGCGCATGAGACGTGCACTGTCTACGCACTGTATCGTTCTTTCTCAGTGCGCCAAAGAATCTAACCCAAAATGTCCTTCATATTCATGTTTGAGCACCTCATTTATGTCTGGCCTATCTCAGACGTTCGTGATGATCCAACCACACCACTTCCAGGGCCTCTCTCTCTCTCTCTCTCTCTCTCTCTCTCTCTCTCTCTCTCTCTCTCTCTCTCTCTCTCTCTCTCTCAGGAGCCCTGATTCACCTCATTTGGTTAACGACACATATACTTCTCAGAAAACTCATCTCACGTGGATGCGCCCTGCTATCCATGTTTCATCAGCCTGGAGTGTGCGAGCGATGCAGTTCCAAACAGACTTCACTAACTGAAGAGTCGTGAGTTCGTGCTGCACTCGACAGCGGTTTAGAGATACATTTATTGCCCTGTCCACCTAGACGACACATACCGATCCCAGTCTTGTCCAATAAATGTATAAGATACATATGGCGATATCTGTTCCTCATGTTCCAAAGAAAAAAGCCTTCCTCCTCAGCTTACACTGGGGATGCAAACCATCAGAAAAGTCCAGTTCCAGGATGAGGGTGGCCTTACAGAGTAGAGAGCTGGCCCCCGTTCTTAAAACTCTCCCTGGCTGAGACGAAGCATCTGCTGCTTTTACACACACACACACACCCATACCACGAGCAATCCTGCAGGTCGTACGTTACACATGAGCAACTGTCCAGAGTGGCAGTGGCTGCCGACAGGTTACCATCCCGATTTGATGGGTGTTAACGTGGTGCCTGGAACTGTCTTATATCCTACGTTTTAAGAACTAATAATCTTACTTTCTGTCTCATTAACACTATGCGAGCGAGTTAGCCTCACACAGTTTTACCCCCACATTCGCCACGCACCTATTCGACTCACTGTCACTACTTATCCTCACATTTTACTCCCTTCTTTTACTCATTATAAGTTGGAGTATAAACAAGGGAAAGTTCAACAAGCCTATGTTCCCCCAGTGAGCCTCTGACATGATGATGTGGCATCTGGGCCTCATTTGCAAGCGTTTCTTCTCTTCTATCTTTCTTCCCTCACGCTGTTATCTCACATTTAGCTTGCTCTCTGGGCGTACCAAATGTACGAGCAGGCTATTTATGTCTCGATGCATTAGATGACCTGGCTATTTGTGTCTCGACGCATTAGACGACCTGGCTATTTATGTCCCGACGCATTAGACTACCTGGCTATTTATGTCTCGATGCATTAGATGACCTGGCTATTTATGTCTCGACGCATTAGACGACCTGGCTATTTATGTCCCGACGCATTAGACTACCTGGCTATGTATGTCCCAACGCATTAGATGACCTGGCTATTTATGTCTTGACGCATTAGACGACCTGGCTATTTATGTCCCAACGCATTAGATGACCTGGCTATTTATGTCTCGACGCATTAGATGACCTGGCTATTTATGTCCCGACGCATTAGACGACCTGGCTATTTATGTCCCGACGCATTAGACTACCTGGCTATGTATGTCCCGACGCATTAGATGACCTAGCTATTTATGTCTTGACGCA
This sequence comes from Panulirus ornatus, assembly GCF_036320965.1. Taxonomy (NCBI): domain Eukaryota; kingdom Metazoa; phylum Arthropoda; class Malacostraca; order Decapoda; family Palinuridae; genus Panulirus; species Panulirus ornatus. The sequence goes on along the minus strand of NC_092259.1, from coordinate 551,228 downwards.
TTAGATGACCTAGCTATTTATGTCTTGACGCATTAGATGACCTAGCTATTTATGTCTCGACGCATTAGATGACCTGCTATTTATGTGTCGACGCATTAGACGACCTGGCTATTTATGTCTCGACGCATTAGACTACCTGGCTATTTATGTATGTCTCGAACGCATTAGACGACCTGGCTATTTATGTCTCGACGCATTAGGACGACCTGGCTATTCATGTCTCGACGCATAGGACGACCTGGCTATTTATGTCTCGACGCACTGGACGACCTGAACAATTTGTCTCGACGCAAAGAACAAAGTGGCCGTTTCAGTCTGCACGAATGGGAAGATCTGGTCATTGAAGCCTGGACGCATGAAGCGACCTGGTCGTTCGAATCTTGACGCACGGTAGGGGGAGGGCGAGGGGACATAACCATTTACGCATCGACGCATGGAAACACAAAATTCTGCTCTGGTTCTACACCCTCGGCGCTTTCCTATATAACAACTGTAGAGGGAAAATAATGCTGTACTCACCAGAACACCTGGGCAGGATTTTCCTCACGTCACTTCGCCTCTGTTGAATGAAAAGAAAAAATATATATCATCAGACTACCTTTGATCACCAAAGACTGACATCAACTACATAAAAAGATGGAAATGAAATTTTGATGGAAGGCTTTTATTCATCCGGGTGTGTGTATATAATTCGTGTATGTGATGTCGCTCTTCATAATAGTAACACTCGAGGTGTGTTTACTGTTCTTATCTACGACGTGGACTTTCAGCACTCACTGTGAGAAGCAGCATTTTGCACAGGACATAAGAGAGAGAGAGAAAAAAAAGAAATTAATGTAAATTTTGCATACGTACTCACTCCACTAAACAAGAAAAAAAAAGTTTCTTTTTTTGAGAGGGGCCTTTTACAACAATCGAAAAAGTGTATCACTCCTGGAGGTTTGAGCTGGAGGGCATGGAAGCAGCGCGTGAGGATTTACAGAGACAAGATGGAAAAGGCAAGAGTCTGGCCATTTATGTTTTTGACGCATGTCTTCCCGTGGCCATTTACGCTTTTGACGCGTGGGTTCCCTGGGCCATTTACGTTTTTGACGCATGGGTTCCCGTGGCCATTTACGTTTTTTGACGCATGGGTTCCCTTGGCCATTTACGTTTTTGACGCGTGGGTTCCCTCGGCCATTTACGTTTATGACACATGGGTTCCTTTGGCCATTTATGTTTATGACGCATGGGCTCCTTTAGCCATTTACGTTTATGACGCATGGGTTCCTTTAGCCATTTACGTTTATGACGCATGGGTTCCCTTGGCCATTTACGTTTATGACGCATGGGTTCCTTTAGCCATTTACGTTTATGACGCATGGGTTCCCTCGGCCATTTACGTTTATGACGCATGGGTTCCCTTGGCCATTTACGTTTATGACGCATGGGTGCCTTTGGCCATTTACGTTTATGACGCATGGGTTCCCTCGGCCATTTACGTTTATGACGCATGAGTTTTCTTTGCCATTTATGTTTCGACGCATTGGAGGAAGAGACAGGCAAATGGAGAATGAGAAACACCTACACATCCGGCATTTCAGTGACACTTGAATCATCCTGTAACTCAAAGACCGCTGGTGCGTGAGCTCACATCGTGCAGATGCTCAATATTTTCATCAAGACAAAAGGAAAAAAATGTGTTTAACTCCTGAAGGTGTTTAACTCCTGAAGGTGTTTAACGACTGAAGGTATTTAACGACTGAAGGTGTTTAACTCCTGAAGGTGTTTAACTCCTGAAGGTGTTTAACTCCTGAAGGTGTTTAACTCCTGAAGGTGTTTAACTCCTGAAGGTGCTTAACTCCTGAAGGTGCTTAACTCCTGAAGGTGTTTAACTCCTGAAGGTGTTTAACTCCTGAAGGTGTTTAACTCCTGAAGGTGTTTAACTCCTGAAGGTGTTTAACTCCTGAAGGTGTTTAACGAGTATTTTGCATCACCTAACCTGCTGGCCATCTGCTCCTGACACACTTCACACAGACACGGCAATGACAGAGACGTGCTGGGTGAGGGAATATATGAGCTGACATTGTGGAACAACAGATTATGAGCTGGGAAAGAAAGTATATACATATATATATATATATATATATATATATATATATATATATATATATATATATATATATTTTTCTTTTTTTTTAAACTATTCGCCATTTCCCGCGTTAGCGAGGTAGCGTTAAGAACAGAGAACTGGGCCATTGAGGGAATATCCTCACCTGGCCCCCTTCTCTGTTCCTTCTTTTGGAAAATTAAAAAGAATTGAGAGGGGAGGATTTCCAGCCCCCCGCTCCCTTCCCTTTTAGTCGCCTTCTACGACACGCAGGGAATACGTGGGAAGTATTCTTTCTCCCCTATCCCCAGGGATATATATATATATATATATATGTATATATGACGAGGGAGAGGTAATGAGAGCGTGTGTGTGTGTGTGTACTAGAGAGAGAGAGAGAGAGAGAGAGAGAGAGAGAGAGAGAGAGAGAGAGAGAGAGAGAGAGAAAGAACGTGAAACATGCTAACCTCTGGCTGCAGAGTATCACTAGGAGAGTCAGTGGGCCAGTAATGCGAGCCTCCCTCACTAGCCCAGGGGCCGCCCCGCCCCGCCCCGCCCCGCCCGGATGAAGTACGCTCCTCTCTACTTCTTGCTCCTGATGACGAGATAACACACAGACACACACACACACACACACACACACGCACATGCCTTCCACAAGACACCTCGGACGAGACCCAACACTCGTGTGTGTGCGTGTGTGTGTGTGTGTATAGATAAACGCCTTGAGCACTGACGGACCGAAAACTCACAGAACACGGGAGACGGGTGTTTCCGTGGCGGGAGGTGACACTAGTAACCGCGCTGCTAGCCTGCAGGCGGCGTATGAGCGGCGTCGCCTGCGGGAAGCTGGGTCGGGGGGAGGAGTGCCTCAGTAATTCACATTTCCTGAGCTCACACACACACACACACACACACACACATACACACAGATCCCAACCCAATCCGGTGGACGGCAAAGACGTCCCTTGAACACACGCTCCGTCCTCATACCCACATCCCCTCACACAGAGCAGACGTACCCACATCCCCTCACACAGGGCAGACGTACCCACATCCCCTCACACAGGGCAGACTTACCCACATCCCCTCACACAGAGCAGACATACCCACATCCCCTCACACAGGACACACGTACCCACATCCCCTCACACAGAGCAGACATACCCACATCCCCTCACACAGGACACACGTACCCACATCCCCTCACACAGGGCAGACGTACCCACATCCCCTCACACAGGACACACGTACCCACATCCCCTCACACAGGACAGACGTACCCACATCCCCTCACACAGGGCAGACGTACCCACATCCCCTCACACAGGGCAGACGTACCCACATCCCCTCACACAGGACACACGTACCCACATCCCCTCACACAGGGAAGACGTACCCACATCCCCTCACACAGGACACACGTACCCACATCCCCTCACACAGGACACACGTACCCACATCCCCTCACACAAGGCACACTTACCCACATCCCCTCACACAGAGCAGACATACCCACATCCCCTCACACAGGACAGACGTACCCACATCCCCTCACACAGGACACACGTACCCACATCCCCTCACACAGGACAGACGTACCCACATCCCCTCACACAGGACAGACGTACCCACATCCCCTCACACAGAGCAGACGTACCCACATCCCCTCACACAGGGCAAAAGATGTATGAATAACATTTCAACACATTCATCCATGTTAACCCAGCCACAGATGTTTCCACTGGAGTGTGGAGTGTGGAGTGTGGAGTGTGAAGTGTGGAGTGGTGGGGGAGAGTATGTTAGAAGGTTATGGGATTAAAGGGATAAGCCACACGGGAGAATAGAGGGACGACTCCCACGTACAGGAGCACACAAACACTATCCCTTGTCGTCCTTGTCTCTCTATCCCCAGACGGGGGATAGGTAAGATCCTATGTGGTTCTCACACGCGTTCGGGGAAAATATAGCAGTGCGGTATATGTGTCTTGCTCTTCGTCAAGATAAAGCAAATGAGATAATCGTTGGAAAAGATCATTTTATAACCTTCCTTCAAAACCAAACATAAGGGCGCTAAGGAATATGGATAGGACGGTGGGGGGGGGGGAGGGGGGAGTAAAGGAAGGAGGTGGGGGATAGGTGGTATTGCGCTGGATAGATCAGGTCAGCTAGGGAGAAATAGGGGCAATGTGAACGACGTGGGACGGGGCAGAGGTAGGGATAGTCTGAGAGTCAATGTGTGATAGAGAGAGAGAGAGAGAGAGAGAGAGAGAGATTGGATAAAGACCCAAAGTAATGCAGTGAGGAGTGAGAGTAAGTGTGAGGGAGAGGGAGCCGGGGTGAGACAGGAAGAGGTGCTTAAAACTTTAGGTAAGATTCCACTGAAAAAAAAAAGGTTCTCCCGGGCACACATGCCACTGCTGTCAGTCATAATATAAGCGCACCAGTTACAGTGGGAACTGGAGAACAGTGACACCAAACGCTCGGGTCATGACAAGACTTAATGTCGATTTACTTTCAAATGACAACACATTCTGCCAACAGTCACGTGAACTGTTGGCGGCATTCACTCATTACAGAGGCAGGAATTAAAAGATGAACTCTGATATATATATATATATATATATATATATATATATATATATATATATATATATATATATATATATATCTTTTTTTTTTTTTTTTGCCGCTGTCTCCCGCGTTTGCGAGGTAGCGCAAGGAAACAGACGAAAGAAATGGCCCAACCCACCCCCATACACATGCATATACATACGTCCACACACGCAAATATACATACCTACACAGCTTTCCATGGTTTACCCCACACGCTTCACATGCCTTGATTCAATCCACTGACACCACGTCAACCCCGGTATACCACATCGCTCCAATTCACTCTATTCCTTGCCCTCCTTTCACCCTCCTGCATGTTCAGGCCCGATCACACAAAATCTTTTTCACTCCATCTTTCCACCTCCAATTTGGTCTCCCACTTCTCCTCGTTCCCTCCACCTCCGACACATATATCCTCTTGGTCAATCTTTCCTCACTCATTCTCTCCATGTGCCCAAACAATTTCAAAACACCCTCTTCTGCTCTCTCAACCACGCTCTTTTTATTTCCACACATCTCTCTTACCCTTACGTTACTCACACGATCAAACCACCTCACACCACACATTGTCCTCAAACATCTCATTTCCAGCACATCCATCCTCCTGCGCACAACTCTATCCATAGCCCACGCCTCGCAACCATACAACATTGTTGGAACCACTATTCCTTCAAACATACCCATTTTTGCTTTTCGAGATAATGTTCTCGACTTCAACACATTCTTCAAGGCTCCCAGAATTTTCGCCCCCTCCCCCACCGTATGATCCACTTCTGCTTCCATGGTTCCATCCGCTGCCAGATCCACTCCCAGATATCTAAAACACTTCACTTCCTCCAGTTTTTCTCCATTCAAACTCACCTCCCAATTGACTTGACCCTCAACCCTACTGTACCTAATAACCTTGCTCTTATTCACATTTACTCTTAACTTTCTTCTTTCACACACTTTACCAAACTCAGTCACCAGCTTCTGCAGTTTCTCACATGAATCAGCCACCAGCGCTGTATCATCAGCGAACAACAACTGACTCACTTCCCAAGCTCTCTCATCCCCAACAGACTTCATACTTGCCCCTCTTTCCAAAACTCTTGCATTCACCTCCCTAACAACCCCATCCATAAACAAATTAAACAACCATGGAGACATCACACACCCCTGCCGCAAACCTACATATATATATATATATATATATATATATATATATATATATATATATATATATATATATATATATATACATATATATATATATATATATATATATATATATATATATATATATATATATATATATATATATATATATCCCTGGGGATAGGGGATTAAGAATACTTCCCACGTATTCCCTGCGTGTCGTAGAAGGCGACTAAAAGGGGAGGGAGCGGGGGGCTGGAAATCCTCCCCTCTCGTTTTTTTGGTTTTTTTTCCAAAAGGAGGAACAGAGGGGGGCCAGGTGAGGATATCCCACAAAGGCCCAGTCCTCTGTTCTTAATGCTACCTCGCTAACGCGGGAAATGGCGAATAGTTTAAAAGAAAGATATATATATATATATATATATATATATATATATATATATATATATATATATATATATATATATATATATATATATATATATATATATATATATATATATATATATTGGAAAGGATCACAATTTTGCAAGTGATCAAGATATTCCTATGAGTTCACGGGGAAAATGAAACTCGATAAGTTCCCAAGTGCACTTTCGTGCAATAATCACATCATCGGGGGAAACACAAGAGAAAATATAACAGTCAGTTGATATGCAACGAAGAGACATAGCTGGGACGCCTTTTGGTAAACATGTGATTGTCCAAGACAGACAACGAGCGTATCATAAACTTATTATGTGGACAAGAAAGTGAATTGTTTACAAATTTTATCAACAATATAGTGATCCAATTTGTATAGACCTTCACTAATACTAAGGTTATAATTCTTTGTGTATTCAATCATGCAATTTGGTTTAGGTAGTTAGATGATGTTCTTTATGTTTGGCCAACAAATGAAAATTTACAAACATTTCTCCACTTGCTTAACAATTAAGTACCTTCCATCAAATTTACTGTAGAGAATGAAAATAATGGTTATGTTACCGTTTTTAGATTGCATGATCCATAGACAAGGAAACAAGTTTAAGTTTAGCATAAACAGAAAACCTACCAATGTATGCTCATATATCCATTATTACTCATCTCAACATGACAGAGTTAGATTATCATCATTTCAATCTATGTTCCTTAGGGCATTACGTATTTGCAGTCCAGAGTTTATTTATGATGAGTTTAAGAAGATATATTCTATTGGATTTAAGTTAAAGTACCCTAGATCTTTCGTTGATAAATCCCTTAAGCTAGCAAAGAAATCATTTTATAGAGTTGAGCCCAAACCTCCCATTGACAGCAAGAATCTTCTAGTTCTCCCTTTTAATAATAATTTTACTTTACTTCCCATGTTGCTTAAATCCTTTAATGTAAATGTTGCTTTCAGCAACAATAATACTATAAAGAATATCTTACTCAGGAACTCACCAGAAATTTTTCCTAGGTGCATTCATAAATTGCCATGCAGAAATTATGATACGTTTTATGTTGGTCAGACTGGTAAGGAATTTTCTATTAGACATAAGCAACATAAATATAGTGTAAGTACAGGACAAGAATAAAATGCCTTGTTTAATCATGTTCAAAACTATGATGGAGTAATGCCATCATAGTTATTAACTCTAACTCCAGTACCACGAGAAATATATCAGAATTGTAACCACAATATTAGTAAAGGTCTATACAAATTGGATAACTGTATTGTTGATAGAATTTGTAAACAATTCACCTTCTTGTCCACAAAATAAGTTTATGATACGCTCGTTGTCTGTCTTGGACAATCACATGTTCACCAAATGGCGTCCCAGCTACGTCTCTTCGTTGTATATCAACTGACTGTTATATTTCTCTCTTATGTCTATTCTGATGATGTGATTATTACACGAAAGTGCACTTGGGAACTTATCGTGTTTCCTTTTCCCCGCGGACTCATAGGAATATATATATATATATATATATATATATATATATATATATATATATATATATATATATATATATATATTTGGTTGGTATGGTTGCGAGGCGTGGGCTATGGATAGAGTTGTGCGCAGGAGGATGGATGTGCTGGAAATGAGATGTTTGAGGACCATGTGTGGTGTGAGGTGGTTTGATCGAGTAAGTAATGTAAGGGTAAGAGAGATGTGTGGAAATAAAAAGAGCGTGGTTGAGAGAGCAGAAGAGGGTGTTTTGAAATGGTTTGGGCACATGGAGAGAATGAGTGAGGAAAGATTGACCTAGTGGATATATGTGTCGGAGGTGGAGGGAACGAGGAGAAGTGGGAGACCAAATTGGAGGTGGAAAGATGGAGTGAAAAAGATTTTGTGTGATCGCGGGCCTGAACATGCAGGAGGGTGAAAGGAGGGCAAGGAATAGAGTGAATTGGATCGATGTGGTATACCGGGGTTGACGTGCTGTCAGTGGATTGAATCAGGGCATATGAAGCGTGTGGGGTAAACCATGGAAAGCTGTGTAGGTATGTATATTTGCGTGTGTGGACGTATGTATATACACGTGTATGTGGGTGGGTTGGGCCAGTCTGTTTCCTTGCGCTACCTCGCAAACGCGGGAGACAGCGACAAAGCAAAAAAATATATATATATATATATTTGAAGATTTGTAGAGGTTTCCAGAAAAGAAGAATGTTGGGATGAAAAGAGTGGTGAGAGTAAGTGAGCTTGGGAAGGAAACTTGTGTGAGGAAGTACCAGGAGAGACTGAGTATAGAATGGAAAAAGGTGAGAACAAAGGGCGTAAGGGGAGTGGAGAAGGAATGGGATGTATTTAGGGAAGCAGTAATGGCTCACGCAAAAGATGCTTGTGGCATGAGAAGCGTGGGAGGTGGGCAGATTAGAAAGGGTAGTGAGTGGTGGGATGAAGAGATAAGATTATTAGTGAAGGAGAAGAGAGAGGCATTTGGACGATTTTTGCAGGGAAATGATGCAAATGACTGGGAGATGTATAAAAGAAAGAGGCAGGAGGTCAAGAGAAAGTTGCAAGAGGTGAAAAAGAGGGCAAATGAGAGTTGGGGTGAGAGAGTATCATTAAATCTTGGGGAGAATAAAAAGATGTTCTGGAAGGAAGTAAATAAAGTGCGTAAGACAAGGGAATCAATGGGAGCTTCAGTGAAGGGGGCTAATGGGGAGGTGATAACAAGTAGTGGTGATGTGAGAAGGAGATGGAGTGAGTATTTTGAAGGTTTGTTGAATGTGTTTGATGATAGAGTGGCCGATATAGGATGTTTTGGTCGAGGTGGCGTGCAAATTGAGAGGGTTAGGGAAAATGATTTAATAAACAGAGAAGAGGTAGTAAAAGCTTTGTGGAAGATGAAAGCCGATAAGGCAGCAGGTTTGGATGGTATTATAGTGGAATTTATTAAAAAAGGGGGTGACTGTATTGTTGTCTGGTTGGTAAGGTCATTTAATGCATGTATGATTCATGGTGAGGTGCCTGAGGATTGGCGGAATGCTTGCATAGTGCCATTGCACAAAGGCAAAGGGAATAAAAGTGAATGCTCAAATTACAGAGGTATAAGTTTGTTGAGTATTCCTGAGAAATTATATGGGAGGGTATTGATTGAGAGGGTGAAGGCATGTACAGAGCATCAGATTGGGGAAGAGCAGTGTGGTTTCAGAAGTGGTAGAAGATGTGTGGATCAGGTGTTTGCTTTGAAGAATGTATGTGAGAAATACTTAGAAAAGCAAATGGATTTGTATGTAGCATTTATGGATCTGGAGAAGGCATATGATAGACTTGATAGAGATGTTCTGTGGAAGGTATTAAGAATATATAGTGTGGAAGTTAAGTTGTTAGAAGCAGTGAAAAGTTTTTATCGAGGATGTAAGGCATGTGTACGTGTAGGAAGAGAGGAAAGTGATTGGTTCTCAGTGAATGTTGGTTTGCGGTAGAGGTGCGTGATGTCTCCATGGTTGTTTAATTTGTTTATGGACGGGGTTGTTAGGGAGGTGAATGCAAGAGTTTTGGAAAGAGGAGCAAGTATGCAGTCTGTTGGGGATGAGAGAGCTTGGGAAGAAAGTCAGTTGTTGTTCGCTCATGATACAGCGCTGGTGGCTAATTCGAGTGAGAAACTGCAGAAGCTGGTGACTGAGTTTGGTAAAGAGTGTGAAAGAAGAAAGCTGAGAGTAAATGTGAATAAGAACAAGGTTATTAGGTACAGTATGGTTGAGGGACAATTGACTGGGAGGTAAGTTTGAATGGAGATAAACTGGAGGAAGTGAAGTGTTTTAGATATCTGGGAGTAGATTTGGCAACGGATGGAACCATGGAAGCGGAAGTGAATCATAGGGTGGGGGAGGGGGCCAAAGTTCTGGGAGCGTTGAAGAATGTGTGGAAGTCGAGAACATCATCTCGGAAAGCAAAAATGGGTATATTTGAAGGAATAGTGGTTCCAACAATGTTAGATGGTTGCTAGGCGTGGGCTATGGATAGAGTTGTGCGGAGGAGGGTGGATGTGCTGAAAATGAGATGTTTGTGGACAATATGTGGTGTGAGGTGGTTTGATCGAGTAAGTAATAATAGGGTAAGAGAGATGTGTGGTAATAAAAAGAGTGTGGTTGAGAGAGCAGAAGAGGGTGTTTTGAAATGGTTTGGTCACATGGAGAGAATAAGTGAGGAAAGATTGACCAAGAGGATATATGTGTCAGAGGTGGAGGGAACGAGGAGAAGTGGGAGACCAAATTGGAGGTGGAAAGATGGAGTGAAAAAGATTTTGAGTGATCGGGGCCTGAACATACAGGAGGGTGAAAGGCGTTCAAGGAATAGCGTGAATTGGAACGAAGTGGTATACAGGGGCCGACGTGCTGTCAGTGGATTGAACCAGGGCATTTGAAGCGTCTGGAGTAAACCATGGAAAGTTCTGTGGGGCCTGGAAGTGGAGAGGGAGCTAGAGACTGAGTGTGAACAAAAGTGGCCTTTGTTGTCTTTTCCTAGCGCTACCTCGCACACATTTGGGGGGGAGGGGGTTGTTATTTCATGTGTGGCGGGCTGGCGATGGGAATGAAAAATGGCAGACAGTATGAATTATGTACATGTGTATATATGTATATGTCTGTGTGTGTATATATATGTATACGTTGAGATGTATAGGTATGTATATTTGCGTGTTTGGACGTGTATGTATATACATGTGTATGTGGGTGGGTTGGGCCATTCTTTCGTCTGTTTCCTTGCGCTACCTCGCTAACGCGGGAGACAGCGAGAAAGCAAAATGAATATATAGATAAATATCTTTTTTTTCATACTATTCGCCATTTCCCGCGTTAGCAAGGTAGCGTTGAGAACAGAGGACTGAGTCTTTGAAAGAATATCCTCACTTGGCCCCCTTTGTCTGTTCCTCTTTTGGGAAATCAAAAATCGAGAGGGGAGGATTTCCAGCCCCTCGCTCCCTCCCCTTTTAGTCGCCTTCTACGACACGCAGGTAATACATGGGAAGTATTCTTTCTCCCCTATCCCCATAGATAATATATATATATATATATATATATATATATATATATATATATATATATATATATATATATATATGGGGCGGGTGGAAATCCTCCCCTCTCTTGTTTTTTTTTTTAATTTTCCAAAAGAAGGAACAGAGAAGGGGGTCAGGTGAGGATATTCCCTCTAAGGCTCAGTTCTCTGTTCTTAACGCTACCTCGCTAACGCGGGAAATGGCAAATAGTATAAAAAAAAAAGTATATATATATATATATATATATATATATATATATATATATATATATATATACATAAGAGGACTATCCCTGGGATAGGGGAGAAAGAATATTTCCCACGTATTCCCTGCGTGTCGTAGAAGGCGACTAAAAGTGGAGGGAGCGGGGGGCTGGAAATCCTCCCTCTAGCTTTTTAATTTTCCAAAAGAGGAACAGAGAAGGGGCCAAGTGAGGATATTCTTTCAAAGACTCAGTCCTCTGTTTTTAACGCTACCTCGCTAACGCGGGAAATGGCGAGTACTATGAAAAAAAAAATAAGAGGATAGAACGTTTTCTTTAAAGCGCAGTTCATTAAAGATCAACACATATTCATCAACTGCTTTTCTTTCGCTGCCTTTATCAGTTTTCCTCACCCAATGTTTTGCTTCGGTCTTACAAGTTGAACTCCCTTGTGAATAACAGCGCTACACCTCGCCACATTGACTCTCATCCTCCCAGAGTCCTAAGACAAGACGTCAACCTAAGTACTTGGCTGCTGGAGCTGATGACGACAACAACACGTCTCCCTCAACAGTGACCAGTGCGGCCCGGGTTATGTATGTGGAGATGTGAGGATACGTAAGAATGGTAACCCACACCTCCCATTTGACTCCCCTGGGCTACCACACCCACACACAAGTTAGGTAAACACAGACCAACGGAATAATCTCGCCTTATGTTCCTCCTCTCTCTTTTTACACTCAAGGAACTCGATCTATTTACGTCGTAGCACCTGACCTAAGTGGACTCCTGGCATCACAAGATCTAAGTAGAAGGTTCGCTCACTGAAGTCAACGACCAGCACACCCACGCTTCCTGGAGCCATGCTGGAAGACCCACCGCCTGCTAGTACCAGAGAGGCCCCATCCCGCAGTCCAGATGGTCTTCTGTATCACCAGGTAGAGGGAGTAGCTATGGGCTCTCCACGAGGCCTAGTTTTTAACATAGTTCTGAATGTGTCACGTAGAAAACACGGCACTGCAGGACAGCACCGTCTGTCTGACTGGTGATATGATGGAACGAAGAAAACCTAAAGAAAATACAGACAGAGATGATAGAGACATCTGTCCTGAAATCCATCTACGAGTTGAATTTGGACAACAAGAACCCCTTCCTTCATGTAGACGTCTGGGCTCAGAATAGTGAAAATCAAACGAGTGTTCACCATCAGTAGATCTGGCCAGGTTTCTGAACGATGGAAGTCAATGCCCCCAGACGTACAGGTCATATGCGTCATCAGAGCCTACCTAAATCGTGGCCACAGAATCTGTTTATCGAGGGACATCTTCCATCACACATATCCGGCTGAAACCCCCTGACAGCAAAAGCCTGAAGTTGCGACGAATTCAGTCACGACTTGGCCACATCTGAGCATCGTACCAAGTCTACTGTATCTATTTCATTGAGGAACTGATAGTAAGGACGTGAACTTCAACTGGCTTCTCCTTAATCCCCAAAGGGAACGTAAATGAGCTACGTGGTCACGCCCACACAATGAACGTTATCGGCGTGGCTGACCTGACAGCCTCGTAAATACCCAGGCATTACTGAAAGCAGGGAAACCAGAGTTACGGGTCCGCCAACAGGCAAAGGCCCGTGTCGGACCCACAGGTCCGACGATCTTAACAAAACAACAAAACTGAAAGCCAACAGTCGAGGATCCAGTCTGACTCAGACCACAAGCGCGCCGCTCTGGCAATCTGAATCGCCCTGACCGTGTGACTCCAGAAGTCTTTGGACTTTACCCACCATCTCTTGCGGCTCCTTTCATCGCCCGTCTCGAGAAGCAGCTTGAACTACTGGATCTACGGCCTTAGTCTCCTGCATCACAAAGAACAAATGGCAACCATCCACTACGACCTCAGTTCGCCTCTCCCTCCCACAGAATCCCCACGAGAACCGGCAACTACGCACCAGTCATACGACACGACCGTCTCACCGTCTGCACCTACACCAGCACCGCGGGACTCCTGCCAAGTCTGCCTCACTGTCATCATCATCCCACGCTACATGTACCACCTTATCACCTTATATATATATATATATATATATATACGAATAAAGTGCATATGAACGCGCACCTTCATAGAACATACAAACCTCCAACAGCCAGGATCGAACCCGGGACCCCTGTGCAACAGACGGGAGCGCTACCGCTAGGCTATGATCACCCCTAACAGGGAAATGACTATTCGAATACTATGTACTCGAATATTGTTCGTCTCACGTTGGTGAGCAACGGGGCTTACACCGGTCATATATATATATATATATATATATATATATATATATATATATATATATATATATATATATATATATATATATATATATATGGGGATAGGGGATTAAGAATACTTCCCACGTATTCCCTGCGTGTCGTAGAAGGCGACTAAAAGGGGAGGGAGCGGGGGGGGGGGCTGGAAATCCTCCCCTCTCGTGTTTTTTTTTTTTTTTTAATTTTCCAAAAGTAGGAACAGAGGGGGCCAGGTGAGGATATTCCAAAAAAGGCCCAGTCCTCTGTTCTTAACGCTACCTCGCTAACGCGGGAAATGGCGAATAGTGTAAAAGAAGAAAGAAAGATATATATATATATATATATATATATATATATATATATATATATATATATATATATATTCTTTTTTCATACTATTCGCCATTTCCCGCGTTAGCAAGGTAGCGTTAAGAACAGAGGACTGGGCCTTTGAGGGAATATCCTCATCTGGCCCCCTTCTCTGTTCCTTCTTTTGGAAAATCAAAAAAAAAAAAAACGAGAGGGGAGGATTTCCAGCCACCCGATCCCTCCCCTTTTAGTCGCCTTTTACGACACGCAGGGAATACGTGGGAAGTATTCTTTCTCCCCTATCCCCAGGGGATATATATATATATATATATATATATATATATATATATATATATATATATATATATATATATATGAAAGGAATGTAATGACTGTGTTTTTCTTCGGTAGAAACATATAGTATACCCTCTTAAAGAAATATTAGGTACAGCACACATAAATATATACAACAAAGACATACGTAAGATAGAATGCGATATAAACAATCAGAATTCGTAATGTACCAGCCAAAACGTCAAGTGAGAAGCGATACATGACTGTCATAAGTGCCACTGTGGTCACGAGACTCAAGAATACAAATCGATATACATTTCACAATCAAGGCATCACTCGAAAAGTTATTCAAAACATATCTCGTTTTCAGATACCATATACAGTGAGTACACACACACCACACACACACTACTCCTCCGGGAGCATCCAGAATGAAAGAGGCGTAGCGGCCCACTGACCACGCCCTGACTTGGTGGCAGGTCGCAAAGGGTGACCTCACCTGACCTGATAAAGTGTAGTGACCCACTGTCGCTCCAGAGGCAAAACCTCATTCCACTATGAATACAGTTTTCTGGGGAGGAATAATTCTTTACAAACACGTAGAAATCTTCCACTATGGAGACAAGGAGTCGACTGTATGTTTCACAGACAGACGGTGAGGGTAAACATGGGCTGCGGAAGAAGTGTGGGGTACTTGTGAGAGGGTGGCCTTTGATGTATATTCCAGCACCTTTACTCCTGGCTACCCTTGTGTGAGGAGAGTGGGAGGAGAGGAAGGCACCCAGCAGCCTCACACTTAACCTCCTATACACACTACACATCCTCTCTCTCTCTCTCTCTCTCTCTCTCTCTCTCTCTCTCTCTCTCTCTCTCTCTCTCTCTCTCTCTCTTTCTCCCTACACACACACACACGGCACCCACACACGGCATCCCAACCCTCCACGATCATGAATGCACCAAAAAAGCAGGCTCGACAAAACGGTTCTTAGGTGAGTGTGTTTATGTACAAGACTAAGACCATGGTGATGGTCCGTCTGACACAGACACTCACCAGGGAGACGCCTGCAGACCAGGTCAGGACCTACAGTACGGGAGGCTGGAGCACTGGACGTGACGACACTGGACCCGATACACCTGAACACAACCACAGTGGTAACCAGAGCAGGTAAGGCCGACACTATGTATACGGTCTTAGGACGTTGTCACCACCAAGACCGACGATACGTAAATGTCACCACGACAAAGTCTCTCTCTCTCTCTCTCTCTCTCTCTCTCTCTCTCTCTCTCTCTCTCTCTCTCTCTCTCTCTCTCTTTTACACCACTCACCCTCCTCGTGCATTCGCTTACCAACACATCCGGCACGTAATGCACGAATTGCTTTATTTTAAGCCACAGATCTCCTTATGTAGCTCGCACATGCAACACATGGGAGACCATCAACAGAACGTCTTCCCCAACGCCCAGTACTGCCGGTCGAGGAGGGCTGGATGGTTCCCAGGGTACCTCGTGACCGATCATAAGTAACTGGAACTTAACCTCACCCCTACACCATTCAGAGCCACAGAGCCAACCTCACCTCTGCTGAACACCAGCTGTCTACCTCCGTCTAATCTTCCCTCTGACCTTCGCATTTGTCCTTACTGTGATACACTGACGCATACAGCTCATCTCATGGCTCTTGAGTCTCCCAAGCTTGAAGCCATCTGCCTCGAAATTTCTTTATTCTTCGGTTTTATTTTTTGTGTCTCCTTCCTCTTATACCCTTTTCCTCCAGCTCTTTGTGTTATATACAACTCTTTGACTATGTATCCGCCTGTCATGAGGCTTTTGACTCTACACATCCCTACGCTGAAACCCTCTACACAGGGAAGTTCAAGGCTCTACTTCGGCTGATCCAAGAGGAGCCGAGAACATATCCTTTCCCCTCTTTCATGGTCTTGAGCAACCATTTATAACACCCAACACGAGTTCCACTTCGTCACTACCACTCCTTAACGCAATCAAACTTATCATTTACGTCAGAGGCCTTCCACTATGAGGTGGTTTGATCGTGTTATGACAAGAGGGTAAGAGAGAGGTGTGGAAATGAAAAAAAGATGTGAGAGATGAGCTTAAGAGGCTTGTGCTGAAATGGTCTGCACACATGGAGAGGATGGATGAGTGAAGAGAAGCTATCCAAATGGTGAAGCTACTGTCTTCATCATCTCGTTTTCCTCTAACTCTACTTTGGATGATTCCAAATTCAGCACCTCCTCCTCCTCCCCACCTCTCTCACTAGCCCTGTGCCCACTCCTACATCTTCCTTACACAACGTCCCCAGAGTGCTCTCCCAGCCAGAAGTGAGCAAGGCATATGAGGCAAATGGCACACCTCGTGTCCTGAAGGAATGCACCTCTACACTAGCTCCGATGCTTGCTCGTCTATTCTGTCTCAAAGACCCAAACTTTCCCTACTTTATGAAACTTACCTTCGAGCAGTTCCTCCCTTAGAAATGAGCTAACCTTTCTACTACTACTACTGTGCTATAGCACTACTACTACCACCACCACCACTACTACTACTTCTACTACTATCAATACTACTATTACCAATAATACAACCATTATTATCATTATTATTATCATTATTGTTATCATTATCATCATTACACCCAAGTCTTGCCACAAACACCGACCACAACCATCCCTCTGCTGCCTCGTGTGTCTGTCTACCTCGACCATCACAGACAGGTTTTCCTGATGCCGTGTTTTGCAGACCCCAGCTGTCACTTGGGAGGGGAGGAGCCTGTGTCACGTGCCAGCTGCCACGTCATTCACGGTAACCCTGCCACCACAATAGCCACTAATTAGCCGTTCCGCGATAGTTAAGGGACTAACTGCTAATCACGGTGCAGGCGTGGCCAATGGCTTTTAGGTCAGCCCACCAAGTTAATCACACAGTCATTACTCAGTAATGGCCAGTCAGGCGTCAGCTCTTGTGGCGATCATTTCATACCATTCGTTAATAGTGTTGCTACGAACCAGAGATAGACACGTCAATAGATACGTTATAGAAAAACTATATATTATAGAAAAAACTATCTATTATCCTATTGTGTTCTTTATGTTGGTCAACACATCTGTATCTCATTTGTGGTTCCTCCCTCCCGGATATGTCTCTATACTCCCTCCCTGCTGTGTTACCACCCTTCCTCCCTCACTGCCTTGTTTCAACACTCCCTTCCTGCTGTGTTACCATCCTCCCTCCCTCCCTGCCTTGTTTCAACACTCCCTCCCTGCTATGTTACCACCCTCCCTCCCTGCCATGTTATAGATCCACACTCTCTACCTGTTCCCAAACACTCTCTCTCTCTCTCTCTCTCTCTCTCTCTCTCTCTCTCTCTCTCTCTCTCTCTCTCTCTCTCTCTCTCTCTCTCTCTCCATCTATCTCACCCGTTCCACCCATTTGCTCTCAACCTCTCGTTTTCACAGAGGTCAAAGGTTAAAAATCCCGTGTGTGTGTGTGTGTGTGTGTTTGTTCTACGTCACTTCCATTTACAAATTTACCCCTCTCCTTTCCCCCGCCCACTATCTGTCTTCATTTACAGCGACTCCCAGTGCTGGTGCTTCGTATTTCAAGTCTATTTTACATCTCAGCGGGCTGGTGGCTTCTGGTTTACACCTGTAGTTCAGTTACGAATTATTGGGTTTGGTTCTACCCTTGTCGGGTGGGACTTGGGATCCTTAAGGGAATGTAACTTTAGTAACACTGGGAAAAAAATCCTTAAAATCCTTAAAACCTTCGAAAGGAACCCTTAAAAAAAAGATATTACATATAATCTTTAAAAAATTTGTATTCCTTAAAACTGTACCACGTAATAAGTAGCCTTAAGGGAATGTAACACTAGTAACACTAGTAAAAAATATCCTTAAAACCTTCGAAAGGAACCTAAAAAACAAGATATTAGATATAATCTTTAAAAAATTGTATTCCTTAAAACTGTATCATGTAATATCATGAAGGTCGTCAGCACACAAGCGTCTTAATTGTACAATTCAACCTCATGACTCAGCCATGAGTCTACATATGTCATACTGATTATACCAAGGCCAGCCTGCCTCACACTACTCCCAGCTCACACTACCAGCAGGGGCTTACCCCAGCCTGCCTCACACTGCTCCCAGCTCACACTATCAGCAGGAGCTTACCCCAGCCTGCCTCACACTACTCCCAGCTCACACTACCAGCAGGAGCTTACCCCAGCCTGCCTCACACTACTCCCAGCTCACACTACCAGCAGGGGCTTACCCCAGCCTACCTCACACTACTCCCAGCTCACAGTACCAGCAGGAGCTTACCCCAGCCTGCCTCACACTACTCCCAGCTCACACTACCAGCAGGAGCTTACCCCAGCCTGCCTCACACATACACACAACACCCACACACACACACACACACACACACACACACCTGTGATTTCTAACCAATGCTTCAGACACACGAAGCATCGGTGCTTCGAATCGAAGAAACGAGACAGGATTACGTTCCACGTTGGGATGGGAGAGATCTGTCTCATCCTGCAGCCCAGACCGTTCACTCAGTTCATCAGTTCAGCCATATCTGAACACTGGAGAAGGTGGGGGAGGTGGGGGAAGAATGGGGGAGGGGAAGGGGGGAAGGGGCCTGGTCACCCACACAGGTGGTGCGGGGGTGGAGGAGGGATGGGGAGGGAAGGTGTGGGGGAAGGGGCCTGGTCACCCACACAGGTGGTGCGGGGTGTGTGGATAGGGAAGGAAGGTGTGGGGGAAGGGGCCTGGTCACCCATACAGGTGGTGTCATGACCAGTGTCAGCAGCCATACATATTTACCACCACCTGTCCAGTTAAGTGGCGCTTGAGAGATGAAGGTGGCTTGATCATCAACGTATTAGGTGGGTTATGCAGATGGGTGAGTTGTAGGTGGGTTATACAGATGGGTGGGTTGTAGTTGGGTTATGCAGATGGGTGGGTTGTAGGTGGGCTATACTGATGTGTGGGGTGTAGGTGGGTTATACAGATGGGTGGGCTGTAGGTGGGTTACACAGATGGGTGGGCTGTAGGTGGGTTATACAGATGGGTGGGCTGTAGGTGGGTTATACAGATGGGTGGGCTGTAGAGATAGGTGGGCAGAAAGTAGAAGGAATATAGACGATGGGGTGTAGGTGGGATATACATATATAGATGGGTAGTCTGTAAGTGGGATATATATATATATATACAGGTGGGTGGGCTGTAGGAATATAGTCAGGTTGGCTGTATGTATGAATTATCATAGATAGGTGGGCAACAGGTGGGAAATATACATTGACGTGTACGCTGTGTAGGTGGGATATATACAGAGACGTGTAAGCTGTGTAGGTGGGATATATACATAGACGTGTATGCTGTGTAGCTGGGATAAATAGACATAGACGTGTAAGTTGTGTAGGTGGGATATATATACATAGACGTGTAAGCTGTGTAGGTGGGATATATACATAGACGTGTAAGCTGTGTAGCTGGGATATATATACATAGACGTGTAAGCTCTTAGTATGAAATATAAAAATGGGATGCGATATACGTAAGTGGGAGGAATGATCATTTTTTCCCCATGTCATCCAACATCCATATACACACACACACACACACACACACATATATATATATATATATATATATATATATATATATATATATATATATATATATATATATATATATATATTTTTTTTTTTTTTTTTTTTTTTTTGCCGCTGTCTCCCGCGTTTGCGAGGTAGCGCAAGGAAACAGACGAAAGAAAGAAATGGCCCAACCCACCCCCATACACATGTATATACATACGTCCACACACGCAAATATACATACCTACACAGCTTTCCATGGTTTACCCCAGACGCCTCACATGCCTTGATTCAATCCACTGACAGCACGTCAACCCCGGTATACCACATCGCTCCAATTCACTCTATTCCTTGCCCTCCTTTCACCCTCCTGCATGTTCAGGCCCCGATCACACAAAATCTTTTTCACTCTATCTTTCCACCTCCAATTTGGTCTCCCTCTTCTCCTCGTTCCCTCCACCTCCGACACACATATATATATATATATATATATATATATATATATATATATATATATATATATATATGGAGCTGTGGTTTCGGTGCATCATTACATGACAGCTAGAGACTGAGTGTGAACGAATGGGGCCTTTGGTGTCTTTTCCTAGCGCAACCTCGCACACATGAGGGGGGAGGGGGTTGTTATTCCATGTGTGGCGAGGTGGCGATGGGAATGAATAAAGGCAGACAGTATGAATTATGTACATGTGTATATATGTATATGTCTGTGTGTGTATATATATGTGTACATTGAGGTGTATAGGTATGTATATTGTGTGTGTGGACGTGTATGTATATAAATGTGTATGTGGGTAGGTTGGGCCATTCTTTCGTCAGTTTCCGTGCGCTACCTCGCTAACGCGGTAGATAGCGACAAAGCAAAATAAAATAAATAAATATATATACACCCCAACAACCATCGCCACCTGAGGTACAACTGGGGAAAAAAAAAAAAGGTATTAATGGTATTCATTGTCCCGTGGCTGGAGGTGGGCGGCCGAGCGAGTAATAGAAACAAGTTGGTATTCGGGAGTGAGTGAGGGAGGGAGTCTCTGATGGCCTATAGCCACGACGACCAGCCTATTACGGACATTATTGATGCTGAATTGCTGGGCCAGAGCCAGGCCCGCTCTGGATGTGAGAGAGAGAGAGAGAGAGAGAGAGAGAGAGAGAGAGAGAGAGAGAGAGAGAGAGAGAGAGAGAGAGAGAGAGAGAGAGAGAGAGAGACCCAAGGTTTTACTGGAAATCTTTATACTAGCAAGGAACATTCAGGAACCAATTACGTTAAGTGCCATTATTGGTCTGGATTAAGAAATAAAGATTATATATATATATATATATATATATATATATATATATATATATATATATATATATATATATATATATATATATTTTTTTTTTTATTTATTTATATTTTATTTATTTTGCTTTGTCGCTGTCTCCCGCGTTTGCGAGGTAGCGCAAGGAAACTGACGAAAGAATGGCCCAACCCACCCACATACACATGTATATACATACACGTCCACACACGCAAATATACATACCTATACATCTCAATGTACACATATATATACACACACAGACATATACATATATACGCATGTACATAATTCATACTGTCTGCCTTTATTCATTCCCATCGCCACCTCGCCACACATGGAATAACAACCCCCTCCCCCCTCATGTGTGCGAGGTAGGCGCTAGGAAAAGACAACAAAGGCCCCATTCGTTCACACTCAGTCTCTAGCTGTCATGTAATAATGCATCGAAACCACAGCTCCCTTTCCACATCCAGGCCCCACACAACTTTCCATGGTTTACCCCAGACGCTTCACATGCCCTAGTTCAATCCACGGACAGCACGTCGACCCCGGTATGCCACATCGTTCCAATTCACTCTATTCCTTGCCCGCCTTTCACCCTCCTGCATGTTCAGGCCCCGATTACTCAAAATCTTTTTCACTCCATCTTTCCAAGCTCCAATTAGGTCTCCCACTTCTCCTCGTTCCCTCCACCTCTGACACATATATCCTCTTGGTCAATCTTTCCTCACTCATTCTCTCCATGTGACCAAACCATTTCAAAACACCCTCTTCTGCTCTCTCAACCACACTCTTTTTATTTCCACACATCTCGCTTACCCTATCATTACTTACTCGATCAAACCACCTCACACCACATATTGTCTTCAAACATTTCATTTCCAGCACATTCACCCTCCTGCGCACAACTCTATCCATAGCCCACGCCTCGCAGCCATACAACATTGTTGGAACCACTATTCCTTCAAACATACCCATTTTTGCTTTCCGAGATAATGTTCTCGACTTCCACACATTCTTCAAGGCTTCCAGAATTTTCGCCCCCTCCCCCACCCTATGATTCACTTCCGCTTCCATGGTTCCATCCGCTGCCAGATCCACTCCCAGATATCTAAAACACTTTACTTCTAACAGTTTTTATCCATTCAAACTTACCTGCCAATTGACTTGACCCTCAACCCTACTGTACCTAATAACCTTGCTCTTATTCGCATTTACTCTTAACTTTCTTCTTTCACACAATTTACCAAGCTCAGTCACCAGCTTCTGCAGTTTCTCACATGAATCAGCCACTAGCGCTGTATTATCAGCGAACAACAACTGACTCACTTACCAAGCTCTCTCATCCACAACAGACTGCATACTTGCCCCTCTTTCCAAAACCCTTGCAGTCACCTCCCTAACAACCCCATCCATAAACAAATTAAACAACCATGGAGACATCACACACCCCTGCCGCAAACCTACATTCACTGAGAACCAATCACTTTCCTCTCTTCCTACACGTACACATGCCTTACATCCTCGATAAAAACTCTTCACTGCTTCTAACAACTTGCCTCCCACACCATATATTCTTAATACCTTCCACAGAACATCTCTATCAACTCTATCATATGCCTTCTCCAGATCCATAAATGCTACATACAAATCCATTTGCTTTTCTAAGTATTTCTCACATACATTCTTCAAAGCAAACACCTGATCCACACATCCTCTACCACTTCTGAAACCACACTGCTCTTCCCCAATCTGATGCTCTGTACATGCCTTCACCCTCTCAATCAATACCCTCCCATATAATTTACCAGGAATACTCAACAAACTTATACCTCTGTAATTTGAGCACTCACTCTTATCCCCTTTGCCTTTGTACAATGGCACTATGCAAGCATTCCGCCAATCCTCAGGCACCTCACCGTGAGTCATACATACATTAAATAACCTTACCAACCAGTCAACAATACAGTCACCCCTTTTTTAATAAATTCCACTGCAATACCATCCAAACCTGCTGCCTTGCCGGCTTTCATCTTCCGCAAAGCTTTTACTACCTCTTCTCTGTTTACCAAATCATTTTCCCTAACCCTCTCACTTTGCATACCACCTCGACCAAAACACCCTATATCTGCCACTCTATCATCAAACACATTCAACAAACCTTCAAAATACTCACTCCATCTCCTTCTTACATCACCACTACTTGTTATCACCTCCCTATTAGCCCCCTTCACTGAAGTTTCCATTTGCTCCCTCGTCTTACGCACTTTATTTACCTCCTTCCAAAACATCTTTTTATTCTCCCTAAAATTTAATGATACTCTCTCACCCCAACTCTCATTTGCCCTCTTTTTCACCTCTTGCACCTTTCTCTTGACCTCCTGCCTCTTTCTTTTATGCATCTCCCACTCATTTGCATTTTTTCCCTGCAAAAATCGTCCAAATGCCTCTCTCTTCTCTTTCACTAATAATCTTACATCTTCATCCCACCACTCACTACTCTTTCTAATGAACCCACCTCCAACGCTTCTCATGCCACAAGCATCTTTTGCGCAAGCCATCACTGCCTCCCTAAATACATCCCATTCCTCCCCCACTCCCCTCACCTCCTTTGTGGTCACCTTTTTCCATTCTGTACTCAGTCTCTCCTGGTACTTCCTCACACAAATCTCCTTCCCAAGCTCACTTACTCTCACCACCCTCATCACCCCAACATTCTCTCTTCTTTTCTGAAAACCCCCACAAATCTTCACCTTCGCCTCCACAAGATGATGATCAGACATCCCTCCAGTTGCACCTCTCAGCACATTAACATCCAAAAGTCTCTCTTTCGCGTGCCTATCAATTAACACGTAATCCAGTAACGCTCTCTGGCCATCTCTCCTACTTACATACGTATACTTATGTATATCTCGCTTTTTAAACCAGGTATTCCCAATCACCAGTCCTTTTTCAGCACATAAATCTACAAGCTCTTCACCATTTCCATCTAAACACTGAACACCCCATGCATACCAATTATTCCCTCAACTGCCATATATATATATATATATATATATATATATATATATATATATATATATATATATATATATATATAGATAGATAGATAGATAGATAGATAGATAGATAGATAGATAGATAGATATAGATATATATCCACGACAACTGCATTGCGCAACTGAATCATCTCCACAGCTCAACGACAGAGAATAATGTCCTGGTTCTGTTTCTTGGTCTCTCACACAAGGAAACAATGACACATATTATAATGTCTTTACAGTTTTTGCTGGACACCACTAGAGGTAATGTTACTGTAGGAATGCCTTCTGCGGCACTGTGGGGACCTGTGTAAGGGCCTCTTCTACATTCCCCAGTGTATATAGACGACACAGACATTCCCCAGTGTATATAGACGACACAGACATTCCCCAGTGTATATAGACGACACAGACATTCCCCAGTGTATATAGACGACACAGACATTCCCCAGTGTATATAGACGACACAGACATTCCCCAGTGTATATAGACGACACAGACATTCCCCAGTGTATATAGACGACACACACATTCCCCAGTGTATATAGACGACACACACATTCCCCAGCATATATAGACGACACAGACATTCCCCAGTTTATACAGACGACACAGACATTCCCCAGTGTATATAGACGACGCAGACATTCCCCAGTGTATATAGACGACACAGACATTCCCCAGTGCATATAGACGACACAGACATTCCCCAGTGTATACAGACGACACAGACATTCCCCAGTGTATATAGACGACACAGACATTCCCCAGTGTATATAGACGACAAAGACATTCCCCAGTGTATACAGACGACACAGACATTTTCCAGTGTATATAGACGACACAGACATTCCCCAGTAGACAAGTAAAGGATTCAGGCTCTCTGGGTGACAACATCCATATCTTTACTTCTTCCTCCAAACTTAAGCAATTTAAGTACTTGTGTCAAATCGTCCCCGACTCATGGTTGATCATAGATAAAGTTAAGTCTTAATCTTGCAAACTTGTACGTTCTCTTACAGAACCTTTAACCCAGGTATGAGTTTGTATCTGCTATTGATGTGGAAGCGGTCATGTCACTCACACCAGACCCGTGTGAGTGAAACCTTCATGAACTCTCACACTCACTCACACTTCTACCAGGAAGAAAACACCCGAGGGCGCTGTACGATAACTGTCGCTCCTTCATGGCATGAGGGGCCTGGCAGAGCCGCCGTTCTAAGTGCAAAATCCCCGCTGGTCTCCTACCCCCACACGTATCTTACCTCCACACCTTTATGGTTGATGGTTTGGAAATACCACTTCACATGATGCTTCCAAACACCTCACACTCCTTACTAGCTGCTGTTACAGCCCTCTAGCGAAGGGTCGGGCTAAACACTGGTCTCCCTTTTCTAACCCCCTGAGGACTATAGAACACGGGATCTCCCCCTACACGAAACTGAATAGAAAATGGGATACTCTACTTTTTTACCAACAAGAGAAGAAACAGCCTGGAAGACCACTCAAACCATACCAAGAAAACAGTAGATTATAATTATACTACCAGACCATCTAGCAGGTTCCAAGTACTAAATAGGAAAACCTCTTCGTTACCTGAGAAGTAACACGCGTTACTAGTCTGAGTCACCGTAACAACGCGGGATTAGAAGGAAAAAAAAAAGTATCTTACTACTTTTTGTATGAAAAAATATGACATCCCGGACGAAGGATTTTGAGAAATTTACATTGGTCTGGCCTCACCGTGGTAGCTCTCTGCTTTCACAACGTTGTATATCGACTACTAGCCACATTTCCTGTCATTTACTATAATAAATGTTATAATGATTTCATATTTTGATGGAAAATAACTATAAAGTGGGTCTACCATAATTATTCAAAATATGTCAGGCATCGCGATAACACGAGTCGTATTGATCGTTTCGAAATTCATCAAACCCTTCCGGGAAGATTTTACTTTTTCTTTTCACTTAGTACAAGAAATGGATCACTTGGCACCTCCATAATGAGACGATCATTACCTTGTGTCACCTCGTAAACCATCTTACCATCACGTATGTGTGGACGTGTCACACTCTCAATAATGAATACAACTCGAAAGACTTTAAATAGTTTTTTAAAAAAGTAAGTTCGTCCCAAAGACTTTCTTTAAAACTTATCTTGTAAATCGTTCAGGTGTGAAGGTCTCTAATGAGGAATGGGTCTCACTCACTCACTCACTCACTCACTCACTCACTCCAGCTGCCGTAGTGTCGTAAGCTCTGCTATCGCTCCTCCAAGATTATACTAGATCGTGATGGAGGGTTCACATGGCCAGTACGAGTCTGTACCAATGTTACTGCACCGAGTTTTTAGTGCCATATAAATTATCATTATATATATATATATATATATATATATATATATATATATATATATATATATATATATATATATATATATATATCTTTCTTTCATACTTTTCGCCATTTCCCGCATTAGCGAGATAGCGTCAAGAACAGAGGACTGGGCCTTCGAGGGAATATCCTCACCTGTCCCCCTTCTCTGTTCCTTCTTTTGGAAAATTGAAAAAAACGAAAGGGGAGGATTTCCAACCACCCGCTCCCTCCCCTTTTAGTCGCCTTCTACGACACGCAGGGAATACGTGGGAAGTATTCTTTCTCCCCTATCCCCAGGGATATATATATATATATATATATATATATATATATATATTTTGCTTTGTCGCTGTCTCCCGCGTTAGCGGCGTAGCGCAAGGAAACAGACGAAAGAATGGCCCAACCCACCCACATACACATGTATATACATACACGTCCACACACGCAAATATACATACCTATACCTCTCAACGTATACATATATATATATATATATATATATATATATACACACAACACACAGACATATACATATATACACATGTACATAATTCACACTGTCTGCCTTTATTCATTCCCATCACCATCCCGCCACACATGAAATAACGACCCCCTCCCCCCACATGTGCGTGAGGTAGCGCTAGGAAGACAACAAAGGCCCCATTCGTTCACACTCAGTCTCTAGCTGTCATGTAATAATGCACCGAAACCACAGCTCCCTTTCCACATCCAGGCCCCACAGAGCTTTCCATGGTTTACCCCAGACACTTCACATGCCCTGGTTCAATCCATTGACAGCACGTCGACCCAGGAATAACTCATCGTTCCAATTCACTTTATTCCTTGAACGCCTTTCACCCTCCTGCATGTTCAGGCCCCGATCACTCAAAATCTTTTTCACTCCATCTTTCCACCTCCAATTTGGTCTCCCACTTCTCCTCGTTTCCTCCACCTCTGACATACACATCCTCTTATCAATCTTTCCTCACTCATTCTCTCGAATTGCCCAAACCATTTCAAAACACCCTCTTCTGCTCTCTCAACCACACTCTTTTTATTACCACAAATCTCTCTTACCTTATTATTACTTACTCGATCAAACCACCTCACACCACATATTGTCCTCAAACATTTCATTTCCAGCACATCCACCCTCCTCCGCACAACTCTATCCATAGCCCACGCCTCGCAACCATACAACATTGTTGGAACCACTATTCCTTCAAACATACCCATTTTTGCTTTCCGAGATAATGTTCTCGACTTCCACACATTCTTCAAGGCTCCCAGAATTTTCGCCCCCTCCCCCACCCTATGATTCACTTCCGCTTCCATGGTTCCATCGGCTGCCAAATCCACTCCCAGATATCTAAAACACTTCACTTCCTCCAGTTTTTCTCCATTCAAACTTACCTTCCAACTGACTTAACCCTCAACCCTACTGTACCTAATAACCTTGCTCTTATTCACATTTACTCTCAACTTTCTTCTTTCACACACTTTACCAAACTCAGTCACCAGCTTCTGCAGTTTCTCACATGAATCAGACACCAGCGCTGTATCATCAGCGTACAACTGACTCACTTACCAAGCTTTCTCATCCACAACAGACTGCATACTTGCCCCTCTTTCCAAAACCCTTACATTCACCTCCCTAACAACCCCATCCATAAACAAATTAAACAACCATGCAGACATCACACACCCCTGCCGCAAACCTACATTCACTAAGAACCAATCACTTTCCTCTCTTCCTACACGTACACATGCCTTACATCCTCGATAAAAACTTTTCACTGCTTCTAACAGCTAGCCTCCCACACCATATATTCTTAATACCTTCCACAGAGCATCTCTATCAACTCTATCATATGCCTTCTCCAGATCCATAAATGCTACATAAAAATCCATTTGCTTTTCTAAGTATTTCTCACATACATATTTCAAAGCAAACACCTGACCCACACATCCTCTACAACTTCTGAAACCACACTGCTCTTCACCCTCTCAATCAATACCCTCCCATATGATTTACCAGGAATACTCATCAAACTTATACCTCTGTAATTTGAGCACTCACCTTTGTCCCCTTTGCCTTTGTACAATGGCACTATGCAAGCATTCCGCCAATCCTCAGGCACCTCACCATGAGTCATACATACATCAAATAACTATACCAACCAGTCAACAATACAGTCACCCCCTTTTTTAATAAATTTCACTGCAATGCCATCCAAACCCGCTGCCTTGCCGGCTTTCATCTTCCGTAAAGCTTTTACTACCTCTTCTCTGTTTACCAAATCATCCTCCCTAACCCTCTCACTTTGCACACCACCTCGACCAAAACATCCTATATCTGCCACTCTATCATCAAACACATTCAACAAACCTTCAAAATACTCACTCCATCTCCTTCTCACATCACCACTACTTGTTATCACCTCCCCATTTGCCCCCTTCACTGAAGTTCCCATTTGTTCCCTTGTCTTACGCACTTTATTTTCCTCCTTCCAAAACATCTTTTTATTCTCCCTAAAATTTAATGTTTCTCTCTCACCCCAACTCTCATTTGCCCTCTCTTTCACCTCTTGCACCTTTCTCTTGACCTCCTGCCTCTGTCTTTTATACATCTCCCACTCATTTGCATTATTTCCCTGCAGAAATCGTCCAAATGCCTCTCTCTTCTCTTTCACTAATAATCTTACTTCTTCATCCCACCACTCACTACCCTTTCTAATCTGCCCACCTCCCACGCTTCTCATGCCACAAGCATCTTTTGCGCAAGCCATCACTGCTTCCCTAAATACATCCCATTCCTCCCCCACTCCCCTTACCTCCTTGTTGTTCTCACCTTTTTCCATTCTGTACTCAAGTCTCTCCTGGTACCTCCTCAAACAAGTCTCCTTCCCAAGCTCACTTACTCTCACCACTCTCTTCACCCAAACATTCTCCCTTCTTTTCTGAAAACCTCTACAAATCTTCACCTTCGCCTCCACAAGATAATGATCAGACATCCCTCCAGTTGCACCTCTCAGCAAATTAACATCCAAAAGTCTCTTTCGCGCGCTTATCAATTAACACGTAATCCAATAACGCTCTCTGGCCATCTCTCCTACTTACATACGTATACTTATGTATGTCTCTCTTTTTAAACCAGGTATTCCCAATCACCAGTCCTTTCTCAGCACATAAATCTACAAGCTCTTCACCATTTCCATTTACAACACTGAACACCCCATGTATACCAATTATTCCCTCAACTGCCACATTACTCACCTTTGCATTCAAATCACCCATCACTATAACCCGGTCTCGTGCATTAAAACCACTAACACACTCATTCAGCTGCTCCCAAAACACTTGCCTCTCATGATCTTTCTTCTCATGCCCAGGCGCATATGCACCAATAATCACCCATCTCTCTCCATCAACTTTCAGTTTTACCCATATCAATCTTTTACTTTCTTACGCTCTATCACATACTCCCACCACTCCTGTTTCAGGAGTAGTGCTACTCCTTCCCTTGCTCTTGTCCTCTCACTAACCCCTGACTTTATTCCCAAGACATTCCCAAACCACTCTTCCCCTTTACCCTTGAGCTTTGTTTCACTCAGAGTCAAAACATCCAGGTTCCTTTCCTCAAACATACTACCTATCTCTCCTCTTTTCTCATCTTGGTTACATCCACACACATTTAGACATCCCAACCTGAGCCTTCGAGGAGGATGAGCACTCCCCGCGTGACTCCTTCTGTTTCCCCTTTTAGAAAGTTAAAATACGAGGAGGGGAGGGTTTCTAGCCCCACGCTCCCGTCCCCTTTAGTCGCCTTCTACGATACGTGAGGAATGCGTGTGAAGTATTCTTTCTCCCCTATCCCTAGGGATAATATATATATATATATATATATATATATATATATATATATATATATATATATATATATATATATATATATATTTATTTATTTATATTTATTATACTTTGTCGCTGTCTCCCGCGTTTGCGAGGTAGCGCAAGGAAACAGACGAAAGAAATATATATATATATATTTATATATATATATATATATATATATATATATATATATATATATATATATATATATATATATCATTATTACCATTATCATGATTATCATTATATCAACATCTTTTATCATTATCATCATCATTAGTAGTAGCAGTGGTAGTAATAATAGTAGCAGTAGTAGCAGTAATAGCAGTACTCTATCATTATTATCATAAATACTTATCTTTTATATTATACATAATCGCTGTTTCCCGCGTCAGCGAGGTAGCACAAGGAAACACACGAAAAAGGGCCCATCCACTCATACACGTATATATACATAAATGCCAATATACGTACATATACATACATATACATACTATCATTATTATTATCATTATCATTATTATTATTATTATTATTATCATTATCATTATTATTATTATTATTATCATCATTATTATTATTATTATTATTATTATTATTATTATTATTATTATTATTATCATTATTAATTATTATCATTATCATTATCATTATTATTATTATCATTATTATCATTATTATTATTATTATCATTATTATTATTATTATCATTATTACAATTATTTTTATTGTTATTAATAATAAAAATTTTATTATCATTTTCATTATTATTATTATTATTATCATTACAGTTATTCTTATCATTACTATTATCATGATCAATACTATAATTATAATTGTTCATATTAATCTATGCAGGGAGGAAGGTAGTGTATTAAAGCCAGCTATCATATGCATACATTAGGGCAGGTGGGAGCGGCAGTGTATGAAGAGACTAGCGGAACTGTGATCGCTAAACTTCAACCATTAATGAGAAAATTTCGTTGAAGTTGGCTCAAGACCAGAAAACTTCTCTGGCTCAGGCCCATAACGCAAGGCAGGGGGTGGGGGAGAGAGGCCTTGCTTACCCTTCCTCCACAACCCTTCCTTACTGATGTGGGGGGTCAACGATGGTGATGGTGGTGGTGAGGGGCGGGTGTAGCAGCTAGTCAACGAGGATTGTGGTGGGGTTTGGTGAGGGGTGAGTGCTGGTGGTGGTGGTCAACACAGGTGATGGAGTGGTTGGTGAAGGGTGAGCGTTACTGGTCAAAACACTGGTGATGGTGGTTGTGAAGGAGGAGGTGAGGGAGTGATGGTTGGTGAGGGATGGGTGTTCCATCTACTGTATGGTGACTACAGTAGATGCTTGGGGATGGACCTGGTGCAGAGAGCCTCATGTAACTACCTCGTACAATGGTGGTGTCAGTGGTTAGATGGGCACTTAGATCTACTAACTACATGGGAGATGTTGGTGGCTTACCACTGCTTCCCACTGACACTAGTACCCACTGACACCAGTACCCACTGACAGAACTAGGACCAAGCAGGCAGACAACACCCTACACTCACGTGTGACCCCTGACGGCCCGTAGTAAACTGTACACCACTTTCTGTACGACACTCGAGGTCACACCTGGTGGGGTCAGACATGTACCTTTCTGGCAAATAATCTATCATGAATGACCAGATGGTTCATGATGAAGATGCCACAACATCTAAGAAGAGTAAACCGCTGCTGGTTTACACGATCTCAAGGGATGAGTAAACTAGACCAAGTCTGCTTCATCGAAGGTGAAAAGGAAGCGTCAGGTTTGACCAGCCATTGAAGGAAGGGGAGGGAGGGAGGCGACAGCCTCAGCTCACGGTAACCTGGCGTTCGAGTCAAGTCACGTGAGCGGGGGACCACCTTATCAGCGACTGCAACCTTGGAGAACCCTGACTGAGGATAAAGATAAGGGGGTCCACACACACACACACACACCCACACACCCCAGAGGAGGAGAACGACCACCGCCGCCCCCACCTCTCCCTGGCCTCCTGGAGAACAATGCAGTGCAATCCAGACAAAGGCAATCGGTTCACAGCATCGCCTGCGGCGGGATAACACAAGAGCTGTTGAGACATTCTTGGAAACCAGGACCAGTTAAGTCTGACTCCAAGATGGATGGCTGCTTCACGTAACACCTCCCTCCCTCTCTCCCTCGGTCTCTCACTTCCTCCTCCCTCCCTCCCTCCCTCCCTCCCTCCCTCTCTCACCCCCTCCCTCCCTCCCTCCTTCCTCCTGGGTAAAGATTTTTATAAATAACTCATCAAACTCGTTCCATCATCAGTCTTTTAAAAGCCTATTATCACTTACATCAACATTCATCATGTGTGTTTCTATGGGAGAGAAAAAGGGGGATTTTACATGAAAAACCTAACCTAACCTAACCTAACCTAACCTAACCTAACCTAACCTTGCAGTGCAACCCCACAACTCTCTCTCTCTCTCTCTCTCTCTCTCTCTCTCTCTCTCTCTCTCTCTCTCTCTCTCTCTCTCTCTTTCCCGTGGTGTAACACGTCAGGAGCCCAAGACACGGCTCCGAGCAAAGTGGACACCAGGTAAGTGGCGTCCGCCACAACCGCCAACATTGTGGTAGCCAGGGAGGTGGAGAGGCAGGGAGTGGAGGTGCTAACTGGACCAGGCGCTGGGGAGGAAGACCAGTTCTCGAGGAATTCGGGCGAAGTGAAGCTATATAGGTTCGAACCCCGCCCCGCGAAGTGAAGCTATATAGGTTCGAACCCCCTCACAAAAAAGAGGGGAAAAAAATGAGGTTTCCTGGTAGGTATAAAAGTTTTATTTACGACCGTTTGGGTAAGATGTCTAGGCCTGTGACCTGACGGACCTCAAGGGTCATACCGCCGTGTTCAAGGGTCATACCGTCGTGTTCAAGGGTCAAACCGTCGTGTTCAAGGGTCATACCGTCATGTTCAAGGGTCATACCGTCGTGTTCAAGGGTCATGCCGTCGTGCTCAAGGGTCATGCCGTCGTGTTCAAGGGTCACTCAAGGGTCATACCGTCGTGTTCAGGGGTCATGTCATCGTGTTCAAGGGTCATGTCGTCGTGTTCAAGGGTCATACCGTCGTGTTC
The DNA here is from genome assembly GCF_036320965.1 of Panulirus ornatus. Lineage (NCBI taxonomy): Eukaryota > Metazoa > Arthropoda > Malacostraca > Decapoda > Palinuridae > Panulirus > Panulirus ornatus. The sequence goes on along the minus strand of NC_092259.1, from coordinate 517,443 downwards.
AAGGGACATACCGTCGTGTTCAAGGGTCAAACCGTCGTGTTCAAGGGTCATACCGTCGTGCTTCAAGGTCATACCGTCGTGATCAAGGGTCATACCGTCATGTTCAAGGGTCATACCGTCGTGTTCAAGGGTCATACCGTCGTGTTCAAGGGACATACCGTCGTGTTCAAGGGTCATACCGTCGTGTTCAAGGGACATACGTCGTGTTCAAGGGTCATACCCGTCGTGTTCAAGGGTCATGCCGTCGCTGTCAAGGGTCATGTCATCGTACGTTCAAGGGTCATGTCGTCGTGTTCAAGGGTCATACCGTCGTGTTCAAGGGACATACCGTCGTGTTCAGGGTCAAACCGGTCGTGTTCAAGGGTCATACCGTCGTGTTCAAGGGTCATACCGTCGTGCTCAAGTGTCATGTCGTCGAGTTCAAGGGACATACCGTCGTGCTAAAGGGTTATACCGTCGTGTTCAGGGGTCATGCCGTCGTGTTCAAGGGTCATACCGTCGTGTTCAGGGGTCATGTCGTCGTGTTCAAGGGTCATGCCGTCGTGTTCAAGGGTCATGCCGTCGTGTTCAAGGGTCATACCGTCGTGTTCAGGGGTCATGTCATCGTGTTCAAGGGTCATGTCGTCGTGTTCAAGGGTCATGCCGTCGTGTTCAAAGGTCATGTCGTCGTGTTCAGGGGTCATGTCGTCGTGTTCGAGGGTCATGTCGTCGTGTTCAAGGATCATGTCGTCGTGTTCAAGGGTCATACCGTCGTGCTCAAGGGTCATGCCGTCGAGTTCAAGGGTCACACCGTCATGTTCTAGGGTCATGCCGTCGTGTTCAAGGGTCATACCGTCGTGTTCAAGGGTCATACCGTCGAGTTCAAGGGTCATACCGTCGTGTTCTAGGGTCATACCGTCGTGCTCAAGGGTCATACCGTCATGTTCAAGGGTCATGTCGTCGTGTTCAAGGATCATACCGTCGTGTTCAAGGGTCACACCGTCGTGCTCAAGGGTCACACCGTCATGTTCAAGGGCCATGTCGTCGAGTTCAAGGGTCACACCGTCATGTTCAAGGGCCATGTCGTCGAGTTCAAGGGTCACACCGTCATGTTCAGGGGTCACACCGTCATGTTCAAGAGTCATACCGTCGTGTTCACAACAAGTTATACCATGAAAAGTAAAGCGATTCAGAAACTGACCCACAGAACTGAGAGTTGACAATTTTTTTTCAACATAGACGACTGAGTTTATTGACTTAACTTTACTACTGATCTCAAGATCTTTATTAGCGCCATCAACTGTCCCAGTGAGGATATTCTGGGCGTCTTTATTGAGGCGATCAGCTGCCCAGCTGAAGATATTTTGGGTGGAGGATGACTTTACTGGCGGTATCCAGAACCTAACGTGGAGAGATGTGGTGTTACAGCCGGTGGACGTGTGGCCCCAGACTGGGTACGTTCTGGCTCAGCCGGTGGACGTGTGGCCCCAGACGGGGTACGTTCTGGCTCAGCCAGTGGACGTGTGGCCCCACACGGGGTACGTTCTGGCTCAGCCAGTGGACGTGTGGCTCCCAGACGGGGTTCGTTCTGGCTCAGCCAGTGGACGTGTGGCCCCAGACGGGGTACGTTCTGGCTCAGCCAGTGGACGTGTGGCCCTAGACGGGGTACGTTCTGGCTCAGCCAGTGGACGTGTGGCCCCACACGGGGTACGTTCTGGCTCAGCCAGTGGACGTGTGGGCCCCAGACGGGGTACGTTCTGGCTCAGCCAGTGGACGTGTGGCCCCAGACGGGGTACGTTCTGGCTCAGCCAGTGGACGTGTGGCCCCAGACGGGGTACGTTCTGGCTCAGCCAGTGGACGTGTGGCCCCAGACGGGGTACGTTCTGGCTCAGCCAGTGGACGTGTGGCCCCAGACGGGGTACGTTCTGGCTCAGCCAGTGGACGTGTGGCCCCCAGACGGGGTACGTTCTGGCTCAGCCAGTGGACGTGTGGCCCCAGACGGGGTACGTTCTGGCTCAGCCAGTGGACGTGTGGGCCCCAGACGGGGTACGTTCTGGCTCAGCCAGTGGACGTGTGGGCCCCAGACGGGGTACGTTCTGGCTCAGCCAGTGGACGTGTGGCCCCCAGACGGGGTACGTTCTGGCTCAGCCAGTGGACGTGTGGGCCCCAGACGGGGTACGTTCTGGCTCAGCCAGTGGACGTGTGGCCCCAGACAGGGGTACGTTCTGGCTCAGCCAGTGGACGTGTGGGCCCCAGACGGGGTACGTTCTGGCTCAGCCAGTGGACGTGTGGGCCCCAGACAGGGGTACGTTCTGGCTCAGCCAGTGGACGTGTGGGCCCCAGACGGGGTACGTTCTGGCTCAGCCAGTGGACGTGTGGCCCCCAGACGGGGTACGTTCTGGCTCAGCCAGTGGACGTGTGGCTCCCAGACGGGGTTCGTTCTGGCTCAGCCAGTGGACGTGTGGGCCCCCAGACGGGGTACGTTCTGGCTCAGCCAGTGGACGTGTGGCCCCCAGACGGGGTACGTTCTGGCTCAGCCAGTGGACGTGTGGGCCCCAGACGGGGTACGTTCTGGCTCAGCCAGTGGACGTGTGGGCCCCAGACGGGGTACGTTCGGGCTCAGTCAGTGGACGTGTGGCCCCAGACGGGGTACGTTCTGGCTCAGCCAGTGGACGTGTGGGCCCCAGACGGGGTACGTTCTGGCTCAGCCAGTGGACGTGTGGCCCCAGACGGGGTACGTTCTGGTCGTCTTGTGGGTCATAATGGCATCTAGGAACTCCCATTTTAGAGAGATTATTCCTTTCCTCAAGGAAATGCCATACTGACATAAGAATCATAACGACGTATTTAACTCACAAAGTTGAATGATAAAGAAAAAAGTTGGGAAAATGAGTCTTAAATTCATAACATCAAAAGAGCGATCCTGTCTGTCCTCCCTCGGTCTGTAGACACGGCGAACATGATGCAAGATGTATGACGACTAATCCCCTATACACGGGTGTCAATAATTCATCTTTTCTCGCGCAGGATTGAAACTGTTGGCTGCTGGGGATGATATATTTTCGGAAAAATATATAACTGTTGAGTCAGAAGGTTGTGCCGGCAATATAGGAGGTATGAAGAGGAAAGATGGTGGGGTAAATGGTTATACCATTGAACAATGCCATTCCGCCATTCGACGCAATATAAAAGGGTATTGTTTTTGCAAGTCAAAATTCATAGGTTAGCGGCTCCCTAGGAGGTATGAAGAGAATAGATGGTGGAGTAAGTGGTTATACCACTGAACAATGCCATTCCGCCATTCGACGCAATATAGAAGGGTATTGTTTTTGTAAGTCAAAATCCATAGGTTAGCGGCTCCCGCAGCCCAGCAGGAGAGACCACACAAGGGACCCAGAAAGCCTTACGACCCATGAGGAGAACTACGACCCATGAGGAGAACTACGACCCATGACGAATAATATGGTCCCATGTTGATTATTACGACCCATGAAACAGTACGACGACCCAAGATGAGCATTGCGACTCATGACAACTACTGCGGCCAATGATGAGCACTACGACCCTCATGACTAACACTACGACCCTCATGACTAACACTACGACCCTCATGACTAACACAACGACCTTCATGACTAACACTACGACCTTCATGACTAACACTACGACCCTCATGACTAACACTACGACCCTCATGACTAACACAACGACCTCATGACTAACACAACGACCTTCATGACTAACACTACGACCCTCATGACTAACACAACGACCCTCATGACTAACACTACGACCCTCATGACTAACACTACGACCCTCATGACTAACACAACGACCTTCATGACTAACACAACGACCCTCATGACTAACACAACGACCCTCATGACTAACACAACGACCTTCATGACTAACACAACGACCTTCATGACTAACACAACGACCCTCATGACTAACACAACGACCCTCATGACTAACACTACGACCCTCATGACTAACACAACGACCCTCATGACTAACACTACGACCTTCATGACTAACACTACGACCTTCATGACTAACACTACGACCCTCATGACTAACACAACGACCCTCATGACTAACACTACGACCCTCATGACTAACACAACGACCCTCATGACTAACACTACGACCCTCATGACTAACACAACGACCCTCATGACTAACACTACGACCCTCATGACTAACACTACGACCCTCATGACTAACACTACGACCCTCATGACTAACACAACGACCCTCATGACTAACACAACGACCCTCATGACTAACACAACGACCCTCATGACTAACACAACGACCCTCATGACTA
>NC_092259.1:418134-508134 GCF_036320965.1 Panulirus ornatus | reverse complement strand
TCCTAAGTGCTGGTCAGGGTGGAGTATATGTGATAAACGAAGTGTCTTTCGCCCATACAGACAAACGTGAGAAGAAAAAACTGAAAAAAATCTATAATAAACCAGTTCACCAGACCACGGCGGTCACATCCTGGGTGACAACATCCCCCAGGGAGGCCCTAGGGAAGACGACGTTGTTCATCCTATAATTAAAAAGAAAAGGGTCACTGAGTAACCTGGGGGGATGAGGGGGACGGTATGTGTGTGGGCTACCTTGTCGCACCCACCAACACTACACCACTCTTGGTTTTCCCAGGTCAGCCTGCGTCACGCAGCGTGAGGAGAACAACCTCTCTCTCTCTCTCTCTCTCTCTCTCTCTCTCTCTCTCTCTCTCTCTCTCTCTCTTCTCTCTCTCTCTCTCTCTCTCTCTCTCTCTCTCAAACCACCATTACGCCCAGACCCTCCCAGGTGGGGGACGGAGAAGTAATTTCTCCCCGATCTTGCCTCTCCCTCCCTCCTTCCCTCCCTCCTCCGCCAACATAACAACTCCCTCCCTCCCTCCAACCAACCCCCCACCACCCCAGCACCTTCCGAGGTCACCAGATTATGGTAGGTGGGGGCGGCGCAGGTCGACCCTCCGCCCCCCCCTTACCCCCCACAACACACGGCCCCGGTTTTAAAAAGTCTGATTTTCATAACGAATGGCACCTGATGACGGGGCTGGCACTAAAAATACCAACACAGAGGGAAGCAGAAACCCAGGCGGCCGACCCCGGCCTCTGTTGTTACGAGGGAGAGGGTGTGTGTGGGGAAGGGTAGGACAGGGCTAGCACGTACGGCAGGGTGGGGCGGGGCAAGGCGGGGCGGGGCGGGGCAAGACGGGGCTGTGTAATGGGTGAGGGTGTCGGGGGTGGGGGAGGGTCAGGGCGTCGGGAGGAAGGCAGAGGTCGGACACTAAGGAGCTGAACGACCCCTCAACACGACGCGTCGGTACGACCCTGATGTACAGTACGACCCTTGAGAATGTGGTCTGGCCTCTGGCTTGACTCTCAAGGGTCGTGCCGACGTGCTCAGGGTCGTACGTCATCTTCAGGTTCGAACCGTCGTGCTCAGAGTCGTACCGTCGTGCTCAGGGTCGTACCGTCGTGCTCAGGGTCGTACTGTCGTGATCAAGGGTATAAATTTCATGGAAGACACAGGATTTACACCCATCCATTTTAATGACTTGTTTTAATCCCTATTCTTAGGAAAGCATGGAACCGACACCCACACACACACACACACACACACACACACACACACACACACAACACATCTTCAATCGGTGAGTGGGAGTGAGGTGCAACCTTGTGTGGAAACCATCCTTATTTTCTTTTATGCTTAACTGAAGATTCAGAGGATATCTGGCCTAACCCCAGAGCCAAGCTTGGATAGATTTCTAAATAAACATTGAACTCTGGTACGTTATAGTGGCTGTACTGGGGTAAATACGCCTGTAAGGAGGAGGCTGGAAGACGGGGATTTCGGTTGTGGACAAAGGGTCAAAGAAGGATTAAGAAAGGATTCAGCTGGGACCACAGGCGCGGCAAAAAATAGAATTGTTAGTATCAATAACTTTTTTTTTTTTTGTAGGTACAGCAAAGACGAATGCGGACGACCAGTGACCATTACCTTCAACACGAAGTTCTGTAGCTAGAAGACGCTGTAGAAAGCCTAGATACTAGAGGATGATGAGGAATTATACAGGGTTTACATCAGATGGAACAGATTGAAAAAAGTATGAAAGAAAAGTATAGAACACAGTCATAAGGCAAGAAGAAGAAACATCTTTAAAGGGAGCAAGAGAACACAGAACACAGCAGCCTGGTCTGTACCTCAGAGAAGCAGAGAACTGTAGGTGATGCGAGCGTCAGGTTAACAATAATGTTAATCAACGCAGAGAAAAAGAGCGGAAGTTCAAGGACCGAATTAGGGAAACAAAATTTACACTGTTGACTTAATGCTGACCAAACTCACCGGATGAATGCAATCTGTCTGACGAATGCCATCTGTCACTTACTGAAGAGATGAGATGTGACTTAATGTGTCTTGAGGGAAGGAGAAGACAAAGAAGGAAGGGGACTGGCCCCCCCCCCCCTTAATATAGGACAATATCACGCTTCAGGAGACATTGATGAGCCAGAACATAGGAAGAGTAGCTACAGGAGAGATCTGCACAGTGGTGTTGATAATCTACAGTCCTCATTAGAATGAGAATTAATCAAATTTGATATTGAAAATACCGAATGATAGGATGGTGCAGGAAGCAGCGAGACACGCACTTTATCGAGATGTTTAAGTTCAAACAACGAGAGATTTCTTCTATAAAGGGACTTGGTTAAGTTAGATCCTCATGGAAATACAGAGACAGAGCCAGAGAGGATATATGATCATTCTACGAATAAACATATCAGTCGGTACATTAGCATTAGAGCAGCTGTTGAATACCAAAAGGAAACTTAACTGTTAACTATATAGAAAAAAAATGATTATGTTTGCTTGACTTTGGTTCTGTGGTTACCGTGGACGTATCAAGTCCAGAGGGGTAACTAGGACGAGATATGGTTGCGGGAATAACAGAGAGTAACAACGTCTCTGAGAGCATAATGTAATTGGGGAAATTTTGATTACCATAGATATAATATAACACGTTCTAATGTGATGTTGTTTTCCACTTCACAATGAAGTAAAGAATATGGCTTCTTGTAGTCGCAGACATAGAAGTAAGTTAGAAAATACAAGTGATATAGTTTATGGATCTCAGTGGTGTAGCAGTTAGCGTTTGTGATCGTGATGGGTTCACGGGCCTCCCAAGGTCGAGCACACAAGGTTCGAATCCTGGTTGTGGGAGTCGGTTCACAGTCAACCAAGCTGTTCATTCACCCTTAGGAGTTGGTTGATGAACTGGGTACCTGGCTGAGGCTAGGGTATATATATATTGTATAGTGTTAATTAGATAGCCTTCACGAGGGCCTCAATTGCCCATGCCGTCTCAGCTAACATAAAAAAATAAAGGAAAACTCACATTGCAAACAGCAAGTGTCTCTACGTAAGAAACCTAGCAGAGGAGACAGACTGTCTGCTGGCAGATATGACAATCACTTCGAAGAACAAGAATAGGAAAAGGATCAGGTCCTTTATCCACAGTATATTCGTGCTTGAACCAGAACACAGAACTATTAAAGAAGGTTCAAAGGAGAGCAATAAATACTGTACCGGAATCAAGAGATCTGAACTGCAGTGAGAAGTTAAGACGCCCATGATCGCTAGCTTCAAGTTTCCCAAACCAGTTTGTTAATGTTGTCAGTTCGAGAGAGATGCAGGGAGTGAGCAAGCAGAGACCATTACATGCAAGTTAGGAAAGGTGTTTGATGACAGAGTAAGTTCAAGAAATGGTCGCTACGTGAGTGTGCAATTCCCTCCCCTTACTGGGCAAATAGTCATTACAGGAGGCAATTACACACACACACACACACACACACACACAGATACGGCTCCACGAGTGCACGATTCCCTCCCCGTACTGAGCAAATAGGTCGTTACAGTAGGTGATTACACCCACACACATAAACAGCAGGTGGCCCTACGAGTGTACAATTCCCTCCACAAACAATGCAAACAGGTAATTACACACGTGATCTAGAGGGCTTTCGCCTCCCCAGGCCTAACGTTCACGAGTAAAGGTGAGGAGGCGAGTTTAGAGTGTATGGGAGTAGAGTGATATCTCCTGAAGCTCACCTCACAACGGTAGACTGACGAGTGTCACCTCACAACGGTAGACTGAGGAATGTCACCTCACAACGGTAGACTGAGGAATGTCACGTCACAACGGTAGACTGACGAGTGTCACCTCACAACGGTAGACTGACGAGTGTCACCTCACAACGGTAGACTGACGAGTGTCACCTCACAACGGTAGACTGACGAGTGTCACCTCACAACGGTAGACTGACGAGTGTCACCTCACAACGGTAGACTGACGAGCGTCACCTCACAACGGTAGACTGACGAGTGTCACCTCACAACAGTAGACTGAGGAATGTCACCTCATAACGGTAGACTGACGAGTGTCACCTCACAACGGTAGACTGAGGAATGTCACCTCACAACGGTAGACTGACGAGTGTCACCTCACAACGGTACACTGAGGAATGTCACCTCACAACGGTAGACTGACGAGTGTCACCTCACAACGGTAGACTGACGAGTGTCACCTCACAACGGTAGACTGAAGAGTGTCACCTCACAACCGTAGACTGAAGAGTGTCACCTCACAACGGTAGACTGACGAGTGTCACCTCACAACGGTAGACTGACGAGTGTCACCTCACAACGGTAGACTGACGAGTGTCACCTCACAACGGTAGACTGAAGAGTGTCACCTCACAACGGTAGACTGAAGAGTGTCACCTCACAACGGTAGACTGACGAGTGTCACCTCACAACGGTAGACTGACGAGTGTCACCTCACAACGGTAGACTGACGAGTGTCACCTCACAACGGTAGACTGACGAGTGTCACCTCACAACGGTAGACTGAGGAGTGAGATGGTCGGGGAAGATGAGCCACCCCACGTGAAATGCTTATAAAAATCATAAAGTTGAACATGTTAAAAGATAAGTTTTTTATTGAGAGGAAAAAAAACTTATTAAACAGAAAACAATGTGAAAATCTGACACAGGAGCAATGCCATGAACCAGTGTGATAGTGAGTGAAGGAAAAAAGAAAATGTATATATCATTAATACACACCAGCTGCTGCCTGAGCCAGACAACTGCATGTTATCTTTTCCTCCCACGATGGATGATATTTTGAACCCATTATCTAACTGGTACAATTCGAAATTGGTTAGGGAAATAGGGGTCCATATGACAAGGCAAGACAAAACCAGCCACTAAAACCTCGCTGGGGTAAGTGTGTTATAAGCACACACAGACACACACACACACACACACACACACACACACACAGGGGAAAGACAGGCGAGGATCGTGAAGTTGATTTCTAAATCAATGGACTGAGACGAGAGCAAAAGACCCATGACGTCATGTAACTAGATTCATAACAAGAAGGACTGAGGATGTGGGGGTCGGGTCTCTATGTGAGTCTTATGAAAGGCAAGAAAATCATCAGAAAAATGAAAGATAGATCAACCAGGTTAATAATAAGGATACAGGAGTAAGTGGTAAGTAATTGAGCTTCTGGATCGAGAGTTCCCAGGGTTGGTGGAGGGGGAAGGTGGAACGGAGAAATGCAATCAGTTGTCGTGTGATGATGAGAGGGGGATAACATGGAATGGAATAATGGCATCAAAATGGCTTGAACAAAGAACTGGATCTGTACATTAACCTGGCATTGACTAACCTCTCCTATACATTAACCAGGCAATGACTGAACTCTCCTGTACATTAACCAGGTACTGACTAACCTCTCCTGTACATTAACCAAGCATTGATTGAACTCTCCTGTACATTAACCAAGCATTGATTGAACTCTCCTGTACATTAACCAGGCATTGACTGAACTCTCCTGTACATTAACCAGGCACTGACTGAACTCTCCTGTACATTAACCAGGTACTGACTAACCTCTCCTGTACATTAAGCAGGCATTGACTAACCTCTCCTGTACATTAACCAGGCATTGATTAACCTCTCCTGTATATTAACCAGGCATTGATTGAACTCTCCTGTACATTAACCAGGCACTGGCTGAACTCTCCTGTACATTAATCAAGCATTGATTGAACTCTACTGTGCATTAACCAGACATTGATTAACCTCTCCTGTATATTAACCAGGCATTGATTGAACTCTCCTGTACATTAACCAGGCAATGACTGAACTCTCCTGTACATTAACCAGGCAATGACTGAACTCTCCTGTACATTAACCAGGCAATGACTGAACTCTCCTGTACATTAACCAGGCAATGACTGAACTCTCCTGTACATTAACCAGACATTGCTGCCAGGCATTAACTAACCTCTCCTATACATTAACCAGGCAATGACTGAACTCTCCTGTACATTAACCAGGCAATTACTGAACTCTCCTGTACATTAACCAGGCAATGACTGAACTCTCCTGTACTTTAACCAGGCACTGGCTGAACTCTCCTGTACATGAATCAGCCTTTAACAGAACTAACTCTCCAGCACATTACCCATCATTTAACTGAACTCTGCTGTACGGGAAGCTAGCAACGGCTGAACTCTACTGTACGTAAAGTGTAGGGGAGGTAAGGTCTCCCATACCCATATATATCCCTGGGCGCCTCAGGCCAACCTATAAAAAGAAGACGTTAAGAGGTCCTGCCCTCCTTGAACGGGGTCGTTTGTGGTCGTTAAGCCTCCTTCCCTCCCCCGCACCACGGGACTTGACTCCGCATGACCAGGAGGTCATGCAACCCCCCCTCCCCCCTTCCCCTATAGTCAGGCGGGGTAGTAATTACGATGTAGGGTTCTCCAGCGTCGGTTTGGCTTATTATAGTTTCGTGCTGCTGCTGTTGCTGCTGCTGGATGACCTGGATGAGGAGGAATCTCCTGTGGCAGGGGATGAAGACAACCATCTGGGACTCTCAACACTGTCTCCGATGGTAGCGCCAGGAAACAGAAGAAGAATGGCCCATCCACTCATACACACACACACATATATATATACATAAACGCCCATACGAGGACATATACATACATATACATATCAACATATACATACATACATATACACAGACACATACATATATATACACAAGTACATATTCATACTTGCTTGCCGTCATCCAAGAGGAAATAAGGTCCCAAGTGCATTTTCGTGTAATGATCACATCATCGGGGGAGATACAAGAAAGAAATATAAGAAGTCAGTTGATATACAAGGAAGAGACGTGTGTGTGTGTGTGTGTGTGTGTGTGTGTGTGTGTGTGTGTGTGTGTGTGTGTGTGTGTGAATATATATATATATATATATATATATATATATATATATATATATATATATATATATATATATATATATATATATATTTTTTTTTTTTTTTTTTTTTTTTATACTTTGTCGCTGTCTCCCGCGTTTGCGAGGTAGCGCAAGGAAACAGACGAAAGAAATGGCCCAACCCCCCCCATACACATGTACATACACACGTCCACACACGCAAATATACATACCTACACAGCTTTCCTTGGTTTACCCCGGACGCCTCACATGCCTTGATTCAATCCACTGACAGCACGTCAACCCCTGTATACCACATCGCTCCAATTCACTCTATTCCTTGCCCTCCTTTCACCCTCCTGCATGTTCAGGCCCCGATCACACAAAATCCTTTTCACTCCATCTTTCCACCTCCAATTTGGTCTCCCTCTTCTCCTCGTTCCCTCCACCTCCGACACATATATCCTCTTGGTCAATCTTTCCTCACTCATTCTCTCCATGTGCCCAAACCATTTCAAAACACCCTCTTCTGCTCTCTCAACCACGCTCTTTTTATTTCCACACATCTCTCTTACCCTTACGTTACTTACTCGATCAAACCACCTCACACCACACATTGTCCTCAAACATCTCATTTCCAGCACATCCATCCTCCTGCGCACAACTCTATCCATAGCCCACGCCTCGCAACCATACAACATTGTTGGAACTACTATTCCTTCAAACATACCCATTTTTGCTTTCCGGGATAATGTTCTCGACTTCCACACATTTTTCAAGGCTCCCAAAATTTTCGCCCCCTCCCCCACCCTATGATCCACTTCCGCTTCCATGGTTCCATCCGCTGACAGATCCACTCCCAGATATCTAAAACACTTCACTTCCTCCAGTTTTTCTCCATTCAAACTCACCTCCCAATTGACTTGACCCTCAACCCTACTGTACCTAATAACCTTGCTCTTATTCACATTTACTCTTAACTTTCTTCTTCCACACACTTTACCAAACTCCGTCACCAGCTTCTGCAGTTTCTCACATGAATCCGCCACCAGCGCTGTATCATCAGCGAACAACAACTGACTCACTTCCCAAGCTCTCTCATCCCCAACAGACTTCATACTTGCCCCTCTTTCCAAGACTCTTGCATTTACCTCCCTAACAACCCCATCCATAAACAAATTAAACAACCATGGAGACATCACACACCCCTGCCGCAAACCTACATTCACTGAGAACCAATCACTTTCCTCTCTTCCTACACGTACACATGCCTTACATCCTCGATAAAAACTTTTCACTGCTTCTAACAACTTGCCTCCCACACCATATATTCTTAATACCTTCCACAGAGCATCTCTATCATCTCTATCATATACCTTCTCCAGATCCATAAATGCTACATACAAATCCATTTGCTTTTCTAAGTATTTCTCACATACATTCTTCAAAGCAAACACCTGATCCACACATCCTCTACCACTTCTGAAACCACACTGCTCTTCCCCAATCTGATGCTCTGTACATGCCTTCACCCTCTCAATCAATACCCTCCCATATAATTTACCAGGAATACTCAACAAACTTATACCTCTGTAATTTGAGCACTCACTCTTATCCCCTTTGCCTTTGTACAATGGCACTATGCACGCATTCCGCCAATCCTCAGGCACCTCACCATGAGTCATACATACATTAAATAACCTTACCAACCAGTCAACAATACAGTCACCCCCTTTTTTAATAAATTCCACTGCAATACCATCCAAACCTGCTGCCTTGCCGGCTTTCATCTTCCGCAAAGCTTTTACTACCTCTTCTCTGTTTACCAAACCATTTTCCCTAACCCTCTCACTTTGCACACCACCTCGACCCAAACACCCTATATCTGCCACTCTGACATCAGACACATTCAACAAACCTTCAAAATACTCATTCCATCTCCTTCTCACATCACCACTACTTGTTATCACCTCCCCATTTATATATATATATATATATATATATATATATATATATATATATATATATATATATATATATATATATCTTTCTTTCTTTCAAACTGTTCGCCATTTCCCGCATTAGCGAGGTAGCGTTAAGAACAGAGGACTAGGCCTTTGAGGGAATACCCTCACCTGGCCCAATTCTCTGTTCCTTCTTTTGGAAAATTAAAAAAAAAACGAGAGGGGAGGATTTCCAGCCCCCCGCTCCCTGCCCTTTTAGTCGCCTTTTACGACACGCAGGGAATACGTGGGAAGTATTCTTTGTCCCCTATCCCCAGGGATATATATATATATATATATATATATATATATATATATATATATATATATATATATATATATATATATATATATATATATAAAGAATAAAAAGATGTTCTGGAATAAGATGTCATAGAATAAAAAGATGTTCTGGAAGGAGGTAAATAGGGTGCGTAAGACAAGGGAGCAAATGGGAACTTCAGTGAAGGGCGTAAATGGGGAGGTGATAACAAGTAGCGGTGATGTGAGAAGGAGATGGAATGAGTATTTTGAAGGTTTGTTGAATGTGTCTGATGACAGAGTGGCAGATATAGGGTGTTTTGGTCGAGGTGGTGTGCAAAGTGAGAGGGTTAGGGAAAATGATTTGGTAAACAGAGAAGAGGTAGTAAAAGCTTTGCGGAAGATGAAAGCCGGCAAGGCAGCAGGTTTGGATGGTATTGCAGTGGAATTTATTAAAAAAGGGGGTGACTGTATTGTTGACTGGTTGGTAAGGTTATTTAATGTATGTATGACTCATGGTGAGGTGCCTGAGGATTGGCGGAATGCGTGCATAGTGCCATTGTACAAAGGCAAAGGGGATAAGAGTGAGTGCTCAAATTACAGAGGTATAAGTTTGTTGAGTATTCCTGGTAAATTATATGGGAGGGTATTGATTGAGAGGGTGAAGGCATGTACAGAGCATCAGATTGGGGAAGAGCAGTGCGGTTTCAGAAGTGGTAGAGGATGTGTGGATCAGGTGTTTGCTTTGAAGAATGTATGTGAGAAATACTTAGAAAAGCAAATGGATTTGTATGTAGCATTTATGGATCTGGAGAAGGCATATGATAGAGTTGATAGAGATGCTCTGTGGAAGGTATTAAGAATATATGGTGTGGGAGGCAAGTTGTTAGAAGCAGTGAAAAGTTTTTATCGAGGATGTAAGGCATGTGTACGTGTAGGAAGAGAGGAAAGTGATTGGTTCTCAGTGAATGTAGGATTGCGGCAGGGGTGTGTGATGTCTCCATGGTTGTTTAATTTGTTTATGGATGGGGTTATTAGGGAGGTAAATGCAAGAGTCCTGGAAAGAGGGGCAAGTATGAAGTCTGTTGGGGATGAGAGAGCTTGGGAAGTGAGTCAGTTGTTGTTCGCTGATGATACAGCGCTGGTGGCTGATTCATGTGAGAAACTGCAGAAGCTGGTGACTGAGTTTGGTAAAGTGTGTGGAAGAAGAAAGTTAAGAGTAAATGTGAATAAGAGCAAGGTTATTAGGTACAGTAGGGGTGAGGGTCAAGTCAATTGGGAGGTGAGTTTGAATGGAGAAAAACTGGAGGAAGTGAAGTGTTTTAGATATCTGGGAGTGGATCTGTCAGCGGATGGAACCATGGAAGCGGAAGTGGATCATAGGGTGGGGGAGGGGGCGAAAATTTTGGGAGCCTTGAAAAATGTGTGGAAGTCGAGAACATTATCTCGGAAAGCAAAAATGGGTATGTTTGAAGGAATAGTGGTTCCAACAATGTTGTATGGTTGCGAGGCGTGGGCTATGGATAGAGATGTGCGCAGGAGGATGGATGTGCTGGAAATGAGATGTTTGAGGAAAATGTGTGGTGTGAGGTGGTTTGATCGAGTAAGTAACGTAAGGGTAAGAGAGATGTGTGGAAATAAAAAGAGCGTGGTTGAGAGAGCAGAAGAGGGTGTTTTGAAATGGTTTGGGCACATGGAGAGAATGAGTGAGGAAAGATTGACCAAGAGGATATATGTGTCGGAGGTGGAGGGAACGAGGAGAAGAGGGAGACCAAATTGGAGGTGGAAAGATGGAGTGAAAAAGATTTTGTGTGATCGGGGCCTGAACATGCAGGAGGGTGAAAGGAGGGCAAGGAATAGAGTGAATTGGAGCGATGTGGTATACAGGGGTTGACGTGCTGTCAGTGGATTGAATCAAGGCATGTGAAGCGTCTGGGGTAAACCATGGAAAGCTGTGTAGGTATGTATATTTGCGTGTGTGGACGTGTGTATGTACATGTGTATGGGGGGGGGTTGGGCCATTTCTTTCGTCTGTTTCCTTGCGCTACCTCGCAAACGCGGGAGACAGCGACAAAGTATAAAAAAAAAAAAATATATATATATATTAATCGAGAATTTACTTTCTTACATTCTATCACGTACTCCCACAACTCCTGTTTCAGGAGTACTGCTACTCCTTCCCTTGCTCTTGTCCCCTCACTAACCCCTGACTTTACTCCCAAGACATTCCCAAACCACTCTTCCCCTTTACCCTTGAGCTTCGTTTCATTCAGAGCCAAAACATCCAGGTTCCTTTCCTCAAACATACTACCTGTCTCTCCTTTTTTCACATCTTGGTTACATCCACACACATTTAGACACCCCAGTCTGAGCCTTCGAGGAGGATGAGCACTCCCCGCGTGACTCCTTCTTCTGTTTCCCATTTCAGAAAGTTAAAAAATACAAGGAGGGGAGGATTTCTGGCCCCCCGCTCCCGTCCCCTCTAGTCGCCTACGACACGCGATTAATATGGGTAAAACTGAAAGTTGATGGAGAGAGATGGGTGATTATTGGTGCATATGCACCTGGGCATGAGAAGAAAGATCATGAGAGGCAAGTGTTTTGGGAGCAGCTGAATGAGTGTGTTAGTGGTTTTGATGCATGAGACCGGGTTATAGTGATGGGTGATTTGAATGCAAAGGTGAGTAATGTGGCAGTTGAGGGAATAGTTGATATACATGGGGTGTTCAGTGTTGTAAATGGAAATGGTGAAGAGCTTGTAGATTTATGTGCTGAAAAAGGACTGGTGATTGGGAATACCTGGTTTAAAAAGCGAGATATACATAAGTATACGTATGTAAGTAGGAGAGAAGGCCAGAGAGCGTTATTGGATTACGTGTTAATTGACAGGCGCGCGAAAGAGAGACTTTTGGATGTTAATGTGCTGAGAGGTGCAACTGGAGGGATGTCTGATCATTATCTTGTGGAGGCGAAGGTGAAGATTTGTGGAGGTTTTCAGAAAAGAAGAGTGAATGGTGGGGTGAAGAGGGTGGTGAGAGTAAGTGAGCTTGGGAAGGAGACTTGTGTGAGGAAGTACCAGGAGAGACTGAGTACAGAATGGAAAAAGGTGAGAACAATGGAAGTAAGGGGAGTGGGGGAGGAATGGGATGTATTTAGGGAATCAGTGATGGATTGCGCAAAAGATGCTTGTGGCATGAGAAGAGTGGGAGGTGGGTTGATTAGAAAGGGTAGTGAGTGGTGGGATGAAGAAGTAAGATTATTAGTGAAAGAGAAGAGAGAGGCATTTTGACGATTTTTGCAGGGAAAAAATGCAATTGAGTGGGAGATGTATAAAAGAAAGAGACAGGAGGTCAAGAGAAAGGTGCAAGAGGTGAAAAAGAGGGCAAATGAGAGTTGGGGTGAGAGAGTATCATTAAATTTTAGGGAGAATAAAAAGATGTTCTGAAAGGAGGTAAATAAAGTGCGTATGACAAGGGAGCAAATGGGAACTTCAGTGAAGGGCGCAAATGGGGAGGTGATAACAAGTAGTGGTGATGTGAGAAGGAGATGGAGTGAGTACTTTGAAGGTTTGTTGAATGTGTTTGATGATAGAGTGGCAGATATAGGGTGTTTTGGTCGAGGTGGTGTGCAAAGTGAGAGGGTTAGGGAAAATGATTTGGTAAACAGAGAAGAGGTAGTAAAAGCTTTGCGGAAGATGAAAGCCGGCAAGGCAGCAGGTTTGGATGGTATTGCAGTGGAATTTATCAAAAAAGGGGGTGACTGTATTATTGACTGGTTGGTAAGGTTATTTAATGTATGTATGACTCATGGTGAGGTGCCTGAGGATTGGCGGAATGCGTGCATAGTGCCATTGTACAAAGGCAAAGGGGATAAGAGTGAGTGCTCAAATTACAGAGGTATAAGTTTGTTGAGTATTCCTGGTAAATTATATGGGAGGGTATTGATTGAGAGGGTGAAGGCATGTACAGAGCATCAGATTGGGGAAGAGCAGTGTGGTTTCAGAAGTGATAGAGGATGTGTGGATCAGGCGTTTGCTTTGAAGAATGTATGTGAGAAATACTTAGAAAAGCAAATGGATTTGTATGTAGCATTTATGGATCTGGAGAAGGCATATGATAGAGTTGATAGAGATGCTCTGTGGAAGGTATTAAGAATATATGGTGTGGGAGGCAAGTTGTTAGAAGCAGTGAAAAGTTTTTATCGAGGATGTAAGTCATGTGTACGTGTAGGAAGAGAGGAAAGTGATTGGTTCTCAGTGAATGTAGGTTTGCGGCAGGGGTGTGTGATGTCTCCATGGTTGTTTAATTTGTTTATGGATGGGGTTGTTAGGGAGGTGAATGCAAGAGTTTTGGAAAGAGGGGTAAGTATGAAGTCTGTTGGGGATGAGAGAGCTTGGGAAGTGAGTCAGTTGTTGTTCGCTGATGATACAGCGCTGGTGGCTGATTCATGTGAGAAACTGCAGAAGCTGGTGACTGAGTTTGGTAAAGTGTGTGAAAGAAGAAAGTTAAGAGTAAATGTGAATAAGAGCAAGGTTATTAGGTACAGTAGGGTTGAGGGTCAAGTCAATTGGGAGGTAAGTTTGAATGGAGAAAAACTGGAGGAAGTAAAGTGTTTTAGATATCTGGGAGTGGATCTGGCAGCGGATGGAACCATGGAAGCGGAAGTGGATCATAGGGTGGGGGAGGGGGCGAAATTCCTGGGAGCCTTGAAGAATGTGTGGAAGTCGAGAACATTATCTCGGAAAGCAAAAATGGGTATGTTTGAAGGAATAGTGGTTCCAACAATGTTGTATGGTTGCGAGGCGTGGGCTATGGATAGAGTTGTGCGCAGGAGGATGGATGTGCTGGAAATGAGATGTTTGAGGACAATGTGTTGTGTGAGGTGGTTTGATGGAGTAAGTAACGTAAGGGTAAGAGAGATGTGTGGAAATAAAAAGAGCGTGGTTGAGAGAGCAGAAGAGGGTGTTTTGAAATGGTTTGGGCACATGGAGAGAATGAGTGAGGAAAGATTGACCAAGAGGATATATGTGTCGGAGGTGGAGGGAACGAGGAGAAGTGGGAGACCAAATTGGAGGTGGAAAGATGGAGTGAAAAAGATTTTGTGTGATCGGGGCCTGAACATGCAGGAGGGTGAAAGGAGGGCAAGGAATAGAGTGAATTGGATCGATGTGGTATACCGGGGTGGACGTGCTGTCAGTGGATTGAATCAGGGCATGTGAAGCGTCTGGGGTAAACCATGGAAAGATGTGTAGGTATGTATATTTGCGTGTGTGGACGTATGTATATGCATGTGTATGGGGGTGGTTTGGGCCATTTCTTTCGTCTGTTTCCTTGCGCTACCTCGCAAACGCGGGAGACAGCGACAAAGCAAAAAAAAGAAAAAAGAAAAAAAAAAAAAAAAATATATATATATATATATATATATATATATATATATATATATATATATATATATATATATATATGTATATACAGCGTTAAGATGTTCTTTATTAGGTCCTCAGTCCCCCGTGCTGTCTGATGGACGTCAGGTATGGCAGAATGCGCCAAGGTATTGTGCTGTAGCAACAATTTTCTCAAAGCTGATCTTCGAATCTCCTTCCTTGACCTTTCCTCCGTAGCCCAGCCTCTGCTCCTCACCCTGTCCTCCCTCCCTCACACCACACCCCCGGCCGCCCTCACCTCGGCTTCCAGTAAAGATCCCTTGAAGCCGAAAACAAAGAATCGAACCCTATATATATATATCCGATTTGATTTACGCCGCCATTGGAAGTAGGATTATTGTGTGGTCCCCCAGGGTCCTCCTGTGAGCGGTGGCGCCAAAGGATGACACAGGTCAACAAAGGATCTTTGTCAGACCCACTGTGGCTGGATGGGTTTCTACATTACGTAAAATTAAAAGTTTTTCATCCAGTAAATTGATCTCTGTAAGATGGAAAATGTGGATGAAATTCTCGAATCCTAAGCATTCCGTTCTTAACAATAAGTTAGTGTGCCACATCTAATGGGTTTCTATTTCTAATTGTCTAAGACATTTCCCAGAACTCTCACAGCCGCCTAACGAACCCTGAGTTCTGAAAACACAGGAAAAACCCCGAACTTCGATTTTTGAAAGTCCGAAAAACAACGAACACAGAGTTCTGAACATCGAAAAACAACGAACACAGAGTTCTGAACACCGGAAAACAACGAACACAGGGTTCTGAACACCGGAAAACAACGAACACAGAGTTCTGAACACCAAAAAAACAACGAACACAGAGTTCTGAACACCGGAAAACAACGAACACAGGGTTCTGAACACCGGAAAACAACGAACACAGAGTTCTGAACACCGGAAAACAACGAACACAGAGTTCTGAACACCGGAAAACAACGAACACAGAGTTCTGAACACCGGAAAACAACGAACACAGAGTTCTGAACACCGGAAAACAACGAACACAGAGTTCTGGAAACCGTAAAAAACAACGAACACAGAGTTCTGAACACCGTAAAAAACAACGAACACAGAGTTCTGAACACCGTAAAAAACAACGAACACAGAGTTCTGAAAACCGTGAAAACCAACGAACACAGAGTTCTAGGAGCCCGAAAAAAGGAAACCTTGAATTTTGAGAACCTCAAAAATCCAGAACCCTGAGATGTGAGAGCCAAAAAAAGAATTAAAAAAATGAACCAAGAGTTCCAAGAACACATGACAAACTCTGAACGAAAATCTTGAAATCCAAAAACCTCCCAGAGATCTGGTCTTCTTCCTAAACCTGACCCTCTCCCCGAGGGCCCAAACCGAACGCTTCCCTCAGGTCCCGAACACTACCCTCAGGTCCCGAACACTACCCTCAGGTCTGAACACTACCCTCAGGTCCTGAACACTTCCCTCAGGTCTGAACACTACCTCAGGTCCCGAACACTACCCTCAGGTCCTGAACACTTCCCTCAGGTCCGAACACTACCCTCAGGTCCCGAACACTACCCTCAGGTCCGAACACAACCCTCAGGTCTGAACGCTTCCCTCAGGTCTGAACACTACCTCAGGTCCCGAACACTACCCTCAGGTCCTGAACACTTCCCTCAGGTCCGAACACTACCCTCAGGTCCCGAACAGTACCCTCAGGTGCGAACACTACCCTCAGGTCCCGAACACTACCCTCAGGGCCCAACACTACCCTCAGGTCCCGAACACTACCCTCAGGTCCGAACACTACCCTCAGGTCCGAACACTACCCTCAGGTCCCGAACACTACCCTCAGGTCCCGAACACTACCCTCAGGTCCCGAACACTACCCTCAGGTCCGAACACTACCCTCAGGGCCCAACACTACCCTCAGGTCCCGAACACTACCCTCAGGTCCCGAACACTACCCTCAGGGCCGAACACTACCCTCAGGGCCCAACACTACCCTCAGGTCCCGAATACTACCCTCAGGTCCCGAACACTACCCTCAGGGCCGAACACTACCCTCAGGGCCCAACACTACCCTCAGGTCCCGAACACTACCCTCAGGTCCCGAACACTACCCTCAGGGCCGAACACTATCCTCAGGGCCCGAACACTACCCTCAGGGCCGAACACTACCCTCAGGGCCCAACACTACCCTCAGGTCCCGAATACTACCCTCAGGTCCCGAACACTACCCTCAGGGCCGAACACTACCCTCAGGGCCCAACACTACCCTCAGGTCCCGAACACTACCCTCAGGTCCCGAACACTACCCTCAGGGCCGAACACTACCCTCAGGGCCCAACACTACCCTCAGGTCCCGAACACTACCCTCAGGTCCCGAATACTACCCTCAGGTCCGAACACTACCCTCAGGTCCCGAACACTACCCTCAGGTCCCGAACACTTCCCCTCAGATTCGAACCCTTTCCTCAGGGCCCGAAACATATCACCCTCAGGACCTGTACCTTTCCTTCAAGTCGTAACCCTTCCTTCTCGAGGCCCGACGCCCTCAGAAGGTGGGTTATCCTCGCCCCAGGAGGCCCTCCTCCAGGCGCTGGTGGCGAGGAGTCGTCAGTGTGTGGCTCTACCACCATTTCCCCCTGACAGAGATTACAACCCCCGCATCCTATGGTGTTCATCTACCTTTGTAAAAGAAAACACTTTAAACGCTGTAGATAAGACAGACTATGTTCCTCCCTGACTTTGAGACTATAAACGCGAAAAAAAAGAGATATATGATGACGTTAATCTCATGACGACTTCATAATCTCTCATGAAAATTCTGCTGCCTTGCCCCCCCACCCTTTTTTTTATGGACATACTTTAAAAGTTTACATTCACCACTTCAATTGCTGGTTGCGAAAGGATTTTAAAAGCCGCTCTGTTGTATAGCAATAAAAGTGGGGCGTTTTTTTTTTTTCAGAAACAGCCGGGGTTGGGGAGCTATATTTGCATAGTAATGGGTATTCTGTCAAAATTCTTAATGGGTCTCCACCAGACTGTTCTCCCCTTTTCCCCCCTTAAAAAAATGTAATAGAGAATATATAATGTACGAGAGAGAAACACCCCCTCCCACCTTACCCTCCCCAGTGATGCAGTACATAGGAACACGCGCAGTAACGATCTCAGTAGCAGTCACATCAGTAACAATGATAAGTAACAGTGACAGTAACCTTTTCAACGGAAGAAAGTAACATCAGTAGAAACAGCTTTTGATAGTGAAGTAACTATAATAACAGGTAACCAATAACTAAAGCAGTAACAGGACAAGTATAAGTAGCAACAGTGCTTGTATAAGTAGCAAAAGTGCTTGTATAAGTAGCAACAGTGCTTGTATAAGTAGCAACAGTGCTTGTATAAGTAGCAACAGTGCTTGTAAAAGTAGCAAAAGTGCTTGTATAAGTAGAAACAGTGCTTGTATAAGTAGCAACAGTGCTTGTATAAGTACCAAAAGTGCTTGTATAAGTAGCAACAGTGCTTGTATAAGTACCAAAAGTGCTTGTATAAGTAGCAACAGTGCTTGTATAAGTAGCAACAGTGCTTGTATAAGTAGCAACAGTGCTTGCATAAGTAGCAAAAGTGCTTGTATAAGTAGCAACAGTGCTTGGGGATCGAGGGAAACGAGACAGCAGACGAGGCAGCTACAGCAGCAACACGCTTCAACAACATCCAGGTGCACGTTCCAGTGAGCCTGCAACATATGAAGCACCAGCCACAGAAAGCAGCCAGGCTCTGGATCAATGCCGGATCCATGTCAGCCAAGTGGTACATGGTGGACACGTCATTGGAGCCACCATACAACGACAGAGACATGAGCAGGAATTACCCTCGTCAACCTACACCGTCTACGACTGGGGTACCAGTGTAGCTGGCAAAGAACTGACGGCGTCATCAAGGACTGTGCGTCTATTGGCAGAAGTCGTCAACGCGGCCACTGGAACACTACATGCTGGACTCTCAAGTGACACAAACTCTCCGTGAGAGAGTCCCTGATTTCAGTGAGGAAGACCACGTACTACCAGAGGCCTCACTATTTCAGAGGATTCAAAGAAACCCCATGGGGACCACCTACTACAGACCACAAGGGAATTCCCACCTCCCAAGTGAGAATAAATCAAGACGAGTAGACACCAGGGAACGGGCCGCCTACAGGCAGAGGCCCGTGTCGGACCAACAGGTCCGAGGACCTTAACAACAACAATAACAACAACAACAACAACAACAACAACAATAACAACGCCCCACACACACCACAGCAACATCAGGTCCCCACAACCTTACACACAACCACACCTTCGACAGACACCCACACCTACGCGTGACGCGTCAACACACCAGCTTGCCACGGTGAAATACACACCACATCACAGAGTGCGAGGGAGGTATATCCCACATCTGGTTATCCAACCATCTTCAATCAACCCTGAGCATCCAGGATCTCTACCTCCTCAGGATCGACAAGTTGATGACAGTGAGGACGTATGTACGAGTCTTTGGGAATCGTAAAGGCCGTCGTGGATTACCCTGGACGCCATCCATACCACCGTGTGTCAGCGGCTGCACTACACCTCTCTCTAAAAACCTTTTCAATCCGTCTTTATCATAAGTAGTGTTAAAGGTGATTAATATCGTTGTGGCACACCTGATGAAACGTCATCTACATCACTCGTACTTCCCCCATCGCTGTATTACCACACACACACACACACACACACACACACACAACTATTCGCTGCCTCCCAGATGCAGGCCAGAGCGCGGGTGAGACGAGGTCAGAGGATCACACCCGGGTGTGTGTAACCTCGCGTAATGCTTCCACACAACTCCCTGCCGGCCTCCACCCTCAGCCAGCGTGGCGTCTGCAGCCACACGTGTGTTGCTCCACGAAAGCTTCGCACGTCCTGGAAATTCTGATAATATGTAAGAGATCTCGACTTCGGTGATGTCTCATTATATAGAGAAGATCAGTACGATAGCTAGCCAGCAGCAGGGCAGGGCACAGGCCCGTCACACTACCCAGACGCTGGACAGACAGGGCCATACAACACACCTTCAAACATCCATCATCCTTCAATTGGTGGTTACATCAACGTTCTTACGGCCTTAATGACCCTTGCATTCCGGAGGGCCTAAAAAGCCCCAAATAGCCATCACACGACCAGACGCCCACACGCCACACAGATATATCTATCCTAGTCACAAGCAAACACACGCCATCTACATACAGGCTGCAAGCAAAAAAAGAAAAAGGAATGCGCAAATATTATCAGCAAATTATTTGGCTGGTGCAAAAAAAATAGAGAAAAAAATTCTGGGGGCCATGAGGCCAATTTTTTTTCTTTTTTTCTATGCCACGCCTGGTGGTATATCGCCTCGTCTCTCGAAACTAATTATACCAATTTAGCCGACAACAACCCGTTAGCGAGCCGGTGGTTTAGATTACGACAGTTTACCTCACCCCAATTTTCGGTGGGGTCGGGTGACTGGTTGGTTGGCTGGGTGGCGGCACTAAGGTCAACAACTGCCTGACCCACCTGCTCATAGTGGCAGTCGACCTCGCTCGTGACGACTCCGACCGACGTATTTATAGCAGCTGGCTAACGAACGTGACGCACCGTCGCCCGTTGGGCCGCTCTTCAGCGACGCCGAGGGTGTGACGGACGTCGTCTTCCTGGAACGTATGACGGAGAGGAGACGTACGTAGTAACCGAAGACGTGCCACGGATGGAAAGACTCTGACATGGGCGTGACGCAGACTCGAGCTACGACGAGAAGATAACAACATAACGAGGACGTGACACACACACACACACGCCCTGACGAAGGTCTCACGACGTGAGGCAGAGCGAAGACCAGCGGGAGGGGAAGGGAAGGGGAGGGACAGACGCTCACTCCGCCGTACACGTCAACAGCTAACAATGACGGGAGGTGGACAGGTTCCTCAAGGAGAGAGAGAGAGAGAGAGAGAGAGAGAGAGAGAGAGAGAGAGAGAGAGAGAGAGAGAGAGGCTGGGCTGGGGAGTTGTCCCCCCCGGGGGCGCGCAGCACTTGGCCTCCCGCGCCAATTATCTGCTCGGGACGAGACCCCCCCCCGGTGGCTCCACTATAGACCCGTCCTCCTCCGCTCCGCCCGTTAGCGCCGGGCCTCTGGAAGCATCGGCTTGAGCTGGCAAGGAGAAGGAACATGACAAAGGCTGGAGTCTAGTGCTCACACCACCTGGAGCGAGAGGCGTAATGACATGTAAACCCACTTAACACGAGGGTCTCCCTTGGGGGAACCAAGCTAGCATTATGGGCCATTTTGCTGCGCAGCCACTTGACAGCACCGTCCGGGATTGTTGTGTGTGTGTGTGTGTGTGTGTGTGTGTGTGTGTCCCTCCGTCAAGACATCACGACAAACGTAAAGGAGCGTCATAGTTCTACGTCAGACTATCGGGTCACGTCGATGTTACTGGGTGTGGTTATGGTGTACTACACATGGTGGATATGTGTCTGGGTTCCCTGTGTCTTCTGCAGGTACTGAGTACTTCCTAAAGGTATACTAAGTGTAAATTACCTGTAAACTTTGTATTCACCTTGTGTACTGCATGGTTGTGGTGTGCTAGTGTGTCAGGGGGTTGTCCCTGTGTAGAGGGATGAGTGTGGTGGGGTGTACAGGGTATTAAGTATATCTGATGACAAAATATATATATACCATTGTCTCTATCCTTCGCTGTAGCGCCGGGGGTCAGGTCAAACCTTTCAACTTTCCTTTTAATGTACAAGCAAACTAAAAAATACTATACGTATATCTTTGCGTTAGACAAAATGACACAATGGACGAAGGCTTAGACAAAAGCTCTTGTGTCTTACTCCACAATCGCAGCCTGGCTCTCATGACGCATATACTTCTTATCATGCGTAAAGCCAAGTCATAATGCATTTTCTTTCTTCATTATATCGAGAATAATTACTCTACAGAGCAACAACCGTAGCTATTGAGGTATGCGCCTGGCATTCACGCGTACCAACCCTACCGAGACAACGGACCTGAACCGTGAAGATAATTACTTTGCTGGTTGTATACATCCTGACATCCCACGACCATGGTCCCCTGTCGTCTTTCAGTTATCACATTCCATCATATGACATCAGTGAGGAAAAAAAAAAAAGAGACATGCCAAGTAAGCAAATGCTTGGACTCAGTAATGACAATAAAGCAGGCAAAGTAGTAAGAACAGAACGACGAGCACCAAAGATACGATTGTCACGATGACCTTAATCTATCTTGCCTACAAAAGATGATGATCACGGGATCTGAGTCAGGGAACTGTTAAGAGGTCATGACCCTTCTCCAAGGCCACATCAGTCTGATTCCATTCGTGGGTATAAAACCAAATGGCCAAATGTCTTACTTCGAATAAAGACGAATATGGCTTCTTTTATAAACACTGTTCAGGGACGGAATGACAGAGCAACGAGATGAACTGAAAGCAACGAAATGAATAAGCTTTTAAAATAGACTACATCATAAGATGGTGACGCAGCTACATGCCATTTGTGCCCCATTAATCTCAAGGTTTACACACCAATATCACTTGTCTGTTTTACTGTACCGATCCTTCCATACTGCGCTTCGTGGTTCTGATACACTACCATAAGAAGCCTGGAAAGAACCTACATCTTGTTTTTTGCATTCTTTAGTGTAATTCCTTTTACACCCCCATTGGGAGGTGTGTGTGTGTGTGTGTGTGTGTGTGTGTGTGTGTGTGTGTGTGTGTTTACACCCACAGCGCCCTGGCTCCTCGCTCTGTACTACATAAGCAGTTCCCAGAATGCCTTGCGTAAGGGGAACCCCGCTGGCTTAAAATATCAGGCATCTCGTGACGTTTTCGCACAACCCCACCCCATCATTAGCATGCCTTCACCATACTAGGCAGATATAAAACTTTGCAATACAACACTTTCCCGGGATATGAGGAGAGACCTGATGATATGTGACCCTTCATTATCATATCAAACTCTTCTGGTCTACGTTCGTTGTATGAGCGTCTGCCTCACGTTTTACGTGGTGTCGTAAAGGCAGTGTTCTGGGCCCACATTTTGTTTAGTGTAATGGAACTCTCCTCTGATACTTCAATGAATCTACGAGACATTCTCGATACTTCCCACGTATTCCCTGCGTGTCGTAGAAGGCGACTAAAAGGGGAGGGAGCGGGGGGCGGCTGGAAATCCTCCCCTCCTGTTTCACTTTTCCACAAGAAGGAACAGAGAAGAGACCAAGTGAGGATTTTCCCTCAAAGGCTCAGTCATCTGTTCTTTACGCTACCACGCTATCGTGGGAAATGACGAATACATATGCATGAAAAAATAAATAAATATATATATTTCTTCTTTCTTTCATACTATTCGCCATTTCCCGCGTTAGCGAGGTAGCGTTAAGAACAGAGGACTGGGCCTTTGACGGAATATCCTCATCTGGCCCCCTTCTCTGTTCCTTCTTTTGGAAAAATAAAACAGAAGGGGAGGATTTCCAGCCCCCCGCTCCCTTCCCTTTTAGTTGCCTTCTACGACACGCAGGGAATACGTGGGAAGTATTCTTTCTCCCTATCCCCAGGGATAATATATATATATATATATATATATATATATATGGGTCAAAGCGCCGGAGATAAATTTAGACTAAAACATCACCATACTTGACCTTGTATATTAAGGACAAGACCCAGTCTGTTTGTTTCTGTGTGTGTGTCTATGCATATGTGTGTGTGTGTGTGTGTGTGTGTGTGTGTGTGGGCAGCGTCCCCTTCCCTTCAGGAGGTCTGTAGGATAAAACAGACTCACGAATCGTAGTGTGAGGTTAATACAGTCGTACGTAAATTTTCGAGAAAATCAAATTACCAAGAATTGAAAATAACGTGCCTACACCTCGTACTAAAAAAAAAAAAATACCATTAAAACAGTTATTATTCTCAATGATGTTATTAGAATTGATATTTATGGTATTGGACCTTCGGGAAACCTTACTGTGAACAACGGTATTACGTATGTGCTCTGGAGACGCATAGGCCACTATCATATTCCACAATAAGTTCAACAATTTCAAGTTTGATAAACTATTAAGTCACTGTTTTCCTTCCTTTACATCGACCCTCAACAGTGTTGCACTGGAACACCAGCCCGACCCTCGTGTTGGTGACGTGGGGAAGGATGCGTCACGATCGTGTTGGTGACGTGAGGAAGGATGCGTCACGATCGTGTTGGTGACGTGAGGAAGGATGCGTCACGATCGTGTTGGTGACGTGAGGAAGGATGCGTCACGATCGTGTTGGTGACGTGGGGAAGGGTGCGTCACGATCGTGTTGGTGACGTGAGGAAGGATGCGTCACGATCGTGTTGGTGACGTGAGGAAGGATGCGTCACGATCGTGTTGGTGACGTGAGGAAGGATGCGTCACGATCGTGTTGGTGACGTGAGGAAGGATGCGTCACGATCGTGTTGGTGACGTGAGGAAGGATGCGTCACGATCGTGTTGGTGACGTGAGGAAGGATGCGTCACGATCGTGTTGGTGACGTGAGGAAGGATGCGTCACGATCGTGTTGGTGACGTGAGGAAGGATGCGTCACGATCGTGTTGGTGAGGATGGTCCGATCGGTGGGGGGAAGGGTGCGTCACGATCGTGTTGGTGACGTGAGGAAGGGTGCGTCACGATCGTGTTGGTGACGTGAGGAAAGATGCGTCACGATCGTGTTGGTGACGTGAGGAAGGATGCGTCACGATCGTGTTGGTGACGTGAGGAAGGGTGCGTCACGATCGTGTTGGTGACGTGAGGAAGGATGCGTCACGATCGTGTTGGTGACGTGAGGAAGGGTGCGTCACGATCGTGTTGGTGACGTGAGGAAGGATGCGTCACGATCGTGTTGGTGACGTGAGGAGGGATGCGTCACGATCGTGTTGGTGACGTGAGGAAGGATGCGTCACGATCGTGTTGGTGACGTGAGGAAGGGTGCGTCACGATCGTGTTGGTGACGTGAGGAAGGGCGCGTCACGATCGTGTTGGTGACGTGAGGAAAGATGCGTCACGATCGTGTTGGTGACGTGAGGAAGGATGCGTCACGATCGTGTTGGTGACGTGAGGAAGGATGCGTCACTTGTGGCCTCTCTATCTGGGTCTGATACTTGGGTCTTTGGAATGACCAGATTCGACGGTGTGAGAAGATGAATGTTGTTGATGTGGTTATCATTATTATTATCATTATCATCATTATTATCATTATCATTATTATTATTATTATTATTATTATTATTATTATTATCATTATCATTATTATTATTATCATTATTATTATTATTATCATTATTATTATTATTATTATCATTATTATTATTATTATCATTATTATTAGTATTAGTATTATTATTATCATTATCATTATTATCATTATTATTATTATCATTATTATTATTACTATCATCATCATTATTATTATCATTACTAAAACTATTATCATTATTATCATCATCATCATTATCAATAATGGTGCACTGAATTAACTGCAGCCAAAACATACAAACATACAAAGATAATAGACACGAAGTTTACAGAGGTGGTATAAAGGAGCTGAAAACAAACGCCCTTCTAGACAAGCACTGGAGTGGCAACCTTAGGAAAAGGCGCTTGTGGCTCCGAGCTGCAACCCAAGGGACGAGGACTCTCAGCTGGCATGAGGTGACGGTGGCGATATAGTGCAACACTTTCTCTCCGAACTGTCGAATGAGGTGGAGATGATAGCAGGAAAGAATCGTGAAGTCCAGGACGTTAAAAACACCATTTGACAGGTGGTGTAATAGACGGAAGATGATCTTGCATACACTCTTCTTCACCTCCTTTCTTAGCTACGTTCTGTGCCAGACAGAGAGGAAGACCAGGCAGGGGAGGTGAGTGTGGGAAGAAGGAAACTCGTGTGGGATGTTCCTGAGTTCAGGCACGGAGGGTCCTAAGCCGGGGAAGATCTTGGAGACGAGAGCTGAACGACCCGATGATGCTCCTTGAAGTGTTCCTTCCAGCTTAGTCTATCGTTCAAAGTGACACCGGGAAGCTTGGTGGACGGGAAAGCTTGGAGGAGACTTTGGCATTGAGAGAAAAATAGGGACTGGGACAAAGGTGGAAGTGAAGGTGACTTGCATGACTGCATCCCTGGTTGGGTTGATAGGGACGATTTGGGCGGAGGTCCAGTTAAAGGTGTTCTAGAGGGACGATGTAGTCCAGCTGGCTACTGTATCGTCAACGCTGACACCAGTTGGTAAAGTTGTCAACGTTCTGCCATCGAGGAGGCACAGTCGACTTGACAACATCGGAAAGGTTGAGGACACACAAAGAACCCATCCTCTTGTCCTGTAACATGCTGCAGGCGTGGCCCAGACTGGAAAGTGTTTGCGTGTGTATATGTGTTCGAGTGTGTGGGTGGGTGAACACTCCACGTTCCCTGCCAAGTCTGCTCCTCTGTGCCTTGTGTCTGTGTGCTTGTGTGTGGCGTGTGTGTTTGTGTATTCCATACCCTAGCACGATGGTCCAGACGCCTCCCAACATTACCAGTGACTGACCACAGCCACCTGCAGGAGGTGAACCTGGAATGAAGCCTTATCTGCAGTCCTCCTGGTGACACAAGCAACAAGCAGCACCAGCAGCAGCGACTCACCACAACATCGCTAACTTGGTGTGATCCTCCCCACCACCGACGCAAGGGTCACCACGACGTAGACTGGCCAGCACACAGCGACGACCTTCACCAGCAGCGGAAGTCGTGAGTCGGCGGAGGACGTGTTGCCTGCTATCGCCCAGCCTGCTAGTCATGTCCTGCCGCTAGTCACCATGAAAATGAATATGGTGAAGGACGACATGATATTCCGGTGCGACGAAACACAAGCAAAAAGTCACACACACACACACACACACAGCTAACCCGAGTGACCTTCTGGTGTCCGAAAGGTCATGGGGTCACCTTCAGCAGACTGGCCATTAGGGCCTGGGCGGCAGAAGCCTATATGCACCGTGCTGGAACGCGCCGGGTCTGTTCCCTGTCATATTGCCGTCAGGATGTTTCGACTCCAACAGGAGTGTAGGGTGTGAGGCTCGCGAGGATGCACCCTGCTGAGTTCCCCAAGGGAGGGAGGGAGGGAGGCAGTGGAAGAAGAACCACCAGTGGGTGCTTCAAGATGGGGTGGTGTTCACGGTTCTGTAGCGTCCTCCCTCAGCTTTCAGGCGACCGGGGTGCTGGAAGCTGCGGGTTTCCGCCAGGTTCCAGGTGGACCTCCAGCGAGAGGCATCATGGGGTGGGGGAGTGTGCAGCCGGCCAGACAGACAGAGCCGAGACGACATCCCCAGCCGGAGGAGACTGCGTTGTGAGCTCGACCCGTCCAGGGACAGGTGTCATGATGTCACAAGGCTCGTGTTTGGAGGGGGCAATGAGGCGTAGCAAGACCCGTCCTTGAAGCGGGAGTGAGGCGTAGTATACTCGTCCTTGAAGGGGGTAGTGAGGCGTAGTACATCCATCCCTGAAGGGGGTAGAGTGAGGCGTAGTATACCCGTCCTTGAAGAGGGTAGTGAGGCGGAGTAGACCCGTCCTTGAAGGGGGTAGTGAGACGTAGTACACCCGTCCTTGACGGGGGTAGTGAGGCGTAGTACACCCGTCCTTGACGGGGGTAGTGAGACGTAGTACACCCGTCCTTGAAGGGGGTAGTGAGACGTAGTACACCCGTCCTTGACGGGGGTAGAGTGAGGCAGCATATCAAGAGGGTTAGTTAGAGTGGGTGGGACCAGCGGGATGAGGAGCTGCTCACGTTGGTGTGGTGACGTGGCTGATCGTGTGTCGTCACCACTCGTGTGATCCTCTGGCTAACCTCAAAGGGAGGCTGAAGACCTGGGCGAACTGTGGGCCCACTGTCGCGCCCAGGATTCGAACCCATGCGGGCTCAACCCCGGGCGGGAACGTGCATGCGTCATGGTCGGTAACGTTAACCACTACATCACGTAGGGTCACGAACATGGAGTTACGACCCTTGACCATGACGGAACGACCCTTGGCCACGACGAAACGACCCTTCACCATGACGAAACGACCCTTGACCACGACGGAACGACCCTTGAGCACGACGGAACGACCTTGACCACGACGATACGACCCTTGACCACGACGGAACGACCTTTGACCACGACGGAACGACCCTTGAGCACGACGATGCGACCCTTGATAACGACGATACGACCCTTAAGCACGATAGTGCGAACCTTGAGCACGACGGTACTACCCTTGACCACGACGGAACGACCCTTGATCATGACGATATGACCCTTGATCCCGACGATACGACCCTTAAGAGCGAAAGTGCGAACCTTGAGCACGACGGTACTACCCTTGACCACGACGGAACGACCCTTGATCATGACGATATGACCCTTAAGAGCGAAAGTGCGAACCTTGAGCACGATGATACGACCCTTGATCACGACGGTGCGACCCTTGAGCACGACGGTACAACCCTTGAGCACGATGGTGCGACCCTTAAGCACGACGGTACGACCCTTGAGCACGATGGTGCGACCCTTGAAAACGATGGTACAATCCTTGAGCACGACGGTACGACCCTTGAGCACGACGGTACTACCCTTGAACACGATGGTACAATCCTTGAGCACGACGGTACAACCCTTGAGCACGATGGTACAATCCTTGAGCGCGACGGTACGACCCTTGAGTACGACGGTATGACCCTTGAGCACGATGGTACGACCCTTGATCACGAAGGTACGACCCTTGATTACGACAGTACAACCCTTTACCACGACTCCTTAGCACGGTTGCACGACCTGGAAGCGTGAAAAAACGACCCGTGAGGACGACGGTACGACCCTTATGTGTGCTGATGGTTTGGCCTAAGGGTGGTTGACCTTTGACCTGACCCACCCCATCAACAACCCACAGTAACTCGCAAACGCCACACAGTCAAGAGAACGACACCATCTAGTAACTCAAAGTAACTCTGGTAACTCAGTGTAACTTGACATGGAACCACTGGTAACTCACAAGCCCACGTGGTAACTTTGGTTATTCACCAACACGACAGAGCAACACTGGTAACTCAACACACACATGATAACCCTGGTAACTTACACATACATAATCCACATCAATCCTGGTAACTCACAAGAAACATACGTTGACCCTCACCAAAATGTAGAGTAATACTGGAATACCTCGTCAATGCAATGGAGTATCCCTAGTAACTCAACAGCAGCATGGAGTATCCCTGGTAACTCAACAGCAGCATGGGATATTCTTGGTAACTCAACAGCAGCATGGAGTATCCCTGGTAACTCAACAGCAGCATGGAGTATCCCTGGTAACTCAACAGCAGCATGGGATATTCCTGGTAACTCAACAGCAGCATGGAGTATCCCTGGTAACTCAACAGCAGCATGGGGTATCCCTGGTAACTCACCAGCAGCATGGAGTATCCCTGGTAACTGAACAACAGCATGGAGTATCCCTGGTAACTCAGCAGCAGCATGGAGTATCCTGGTAACTCAATAGCAGCATGGAGTATCCCTGGTAACTCAGCAGCAGCATGGAGTATACCTGGTAACTCACCAGCAGTATGGATTATCACTGGTCACTCACCAGCAGCATAGGGTGTCCCTGGTAACTCAACAGCAGCTTGGAGTATTCCTGGTAACTCAACAGCAGCTTGGAGTATTCCTGGTAACTCAACAGCAGCATAGGGTATCCTTTGTAACTCACCAGCAGCATGGAGTATCCCTGGTCACTCACCAGCAGCATAGGGTGTCCCTGGTAACTCAACAGCAGCATGGAGTATTCCTGGTAACTCAACAGCAGCATGGAGTATCTCTGGTAACTCAGCAGGAGCATGGAGTATCCCTGGTAACTCAACAACAGCTTGGAGTATCTCTTTTATCCTCACCCCCACCCAAAGTAACACTACGCAGTAACTACGCAGTAACGCTGGTAACTCAGCAGCAACACGTTACAACACACCTGAACACAACAGTAACACATAGAACACAAACACACACACGATTTTCCGACAAACTACACATGTAACTTACCAACACAAGCCACCAGCGCTGGTAACTCAGCAACACCAGACAGTAACGCTGATAACGCCAGAAAGTAACGCTGGTAACGCCACACAGTAACGCTGGTAACGCCACACAGTAGTACAAGAGCACTGATGTCGCGACTCAACACTACTAGAGTTGACTACCCAACCCAACCCACGTCATGGACGGCGTGTGTGTGTGTGTGTGTGTGTGTGTGTGTGTGTGTGTGTGTGTGTGTCCGTGTGTGTGTGTGTGTCCGTGTGTGTGTGTGTGTGTGTGTGTGTCTCTGTGTGTGTGTGTGTGTGTGTGTGTGTGTCCGTGTGTGTGTGTGTGTGTGTGTGTGTGTGTGTGTGTGTCCGTGTGTGTGTGTGTGTGTGTGTGTGTGTGTCCGTGTGTGTGTGTGTGTGTGTCTCTGTGTGTGTGTGTGTGTGTGTGTGTGTGTCCGTGTGTGTGTGTGTGTGTGTGTCTCTGTGTGTGTGTGTCTGTGTGTGTGTGTCCGTGTGTGTGTGTGTGTGTGTGTGTGTGTGTGTGTGTGTGTGTGTGTGTGTGTG
This sequence comes from Panulirus ornatus, assembly GCF_036320965.1. Lineage (NCBI taxonomy): Eukaryota > Metazoa > Arthropoda > Malacostraca > Decapoda > Palinuridae > Panulirus > Panulirus ornatus. The sequence continues at coordinate 477,826 of NC_092259.1, read as the reverse complement.
TGTGTGTGTGTGTAGTACAAGCGGTGCACGTCATCACTGCAGTTCCTCCCTGGGAATTACCACACGCCATCCATGTCCTGCAGGACCCCCATCCTACACCCATGTCCTGCAAGTCTCCCCCCAGCTCCTGCCCAGCCCCACTCACACCACCCATAACCTTCACTGTTAACCCATTCCTTCCCTCCCCCATTTCTCCCCTCCTACAATGCCCCATTATGGTATTGGTAATGAAACAAAATATAAAGACACTCGAATTAATAGATCATTTCATGAGTTAAGAGTTTTCACACCACACCACACCCCCAACCCCACAACCTCCTCCTTGGTAACAACCCATCCACACACCTCCACAAACAACCCACCCACACACAACCCATCAACCCACCTCCCTCACACAACCCATCCACCCACCTCCCCCACACAACCCATCCACACACAACCCATCCACCCACCTCCCTCACATAACCCATCCACACACCTCCCTCACACAACCCATCCACACACCTCCCTCACACAACCCATCCACCCACCTCCCCCACACAACCCATCCACACACCTCCCTCACACAACCCATCCACACACCTCCACCACACAACCCATCCACCCACCTCCCTCACACAACCCATCCACACACCTCCCTCACACAACCCATCCACCCACCTCCCCCACACAACCCATCCACCCACCTCCCTCACACAACCCATCCACCCACCTCCCTCACATAACACACCCACACACCTCCCTCACACAACCCATCCACACACCTCCCTCACACAACCCATCCACCCACCTCCCTCACACAACCCACCCACACACAACCCATCCACCCACCTCCCTCACATAACACACCCACACACCTCCCCCACACAACCCATCCACACACCTCCACCACACAACCCATCCACCCACCTCCCTCACACAACCCATCCACCCACCTCCCTCACACAACCCACCAACACACAACCCATCCACCCACCTCCCTCACACAACCCATCCACCCACCTCCCCCACACAACCCATCCACCCACCTCCCTCACACAGCCCATCCACCCACCTCCCTCACACAACCCATCCACCCACCTCCCTCACACAACCCACCTACACACAACCCATCCACCCACCTCCCTCACACAACCCACCCACCCTACCCCTCACACAACCCACCACTGGCGCATGACACACTCATCTGGCACCCAGCGTGTTGTGTAAACCTTCCAGGGGAATATTATGGTACATCACATAATCTCACGTGGAAACACGACATCTTCCTCCATGATTTTTAAATGGAGAAAAAAAATCAATATGAAGAACATGAACTGTACAACTGTACTACTGCATGAACTGTACAACTGTACTACTGCATGAACTGTACACCTGTACTACTGCATGAACTGTACAACTGTACTACTGCATGAACAGTACAACTGTACTACTGCATGAACTGTACACCTGTACTACTGCATGAACTGTACAACTGTACTACTGCATGAACTGTACACCTGTACTACTGCATGAACTGTACAACTGTACTACTGCATGAACTGTACAACTGTACTATTGCATGAACTGTACACCTGTACTACTGCATGAACTGTACAACTGTACTACTGCATGAACTGTACACCTGTACTACTGCATGAACTGTACACCTGTACTACTGCATGAACTGTACAACTGTACTACTGCATGAACTGTACACCTGTACTACTGCATGAACTGTACAACTGTACTACTGCATGAACTGTACACCTGTACTACTGCATGAACTGTACAACTGTACTACTGCATGAACTGTACAACTGTACTACTGCATGAACAGTACAACTGTACTACTGCATGAACTGTACAACTGTACTACTGCATGAACTGTACAACTGTACTACTGCATGAACTGTACAACTGTACTACTGCATGAACTGTACAACTGTACTACCGGACAGCTCACTTTCCGATGACACGAACCACTGCACCACAGTCTGCCCCCACTGATCATCCTACCCAGCAGCTGGGCATAATAGGGTTTATATAATCATCGAAGCTCAACCTCGAGACCCCAGTAAAAGAGTCACGTTGCAACACACACACACACACACACACACACACACACACACACACACACACACTGCTGGTGTGAAGGCAGTAAAAACCAGGAACAGAGGAGATGGTGTCTGTAATTAGAGTAGTGGACGTAAGGATGATTTATTCGGGTACAGTTCTCAGTACCATATGAGAAGGACGATGTAATTATGGTCAATTTTGGTCATTAAGGAGATAGTGAGGAGGCCTGAGATACAGTGGCTCTGGATGTAGATAGATAGATGGGGGGGTCTTACAAACATCTTTCTACACGAAGGGGACAGTGACAAGGACCCTCCGGTCTGACTCATTAAGTCCTCACACGGCAAAACTCTCTATAGAAGCAAGTGGCGTCACACACATGAACGTTGTAGGGAGGTGGCGTCACACACAGGAACATTATAAGCTGGTAGCGTCACACACAGGAACATCATAAGCAGGTAGCGTCACACACAGGAACATCATAAGCAGGTAGCGTCACACACAGGAACATCATAAGCAGGTAGCGTCACACACAGGAACATCATAAGCAGGTGGCGTCACACACAGGAACATCATAAGCAGGTAGCGTCACACACAGGAACATTATAAGCAGGTTGCGTCACACACAGGAACATCATAAGCAGGTGGCGTCACACACAGGAACATCATAAGCAGGTGGCGTCACACACAGGAACATCATAAGCAGGTAGCGTCACACACAGGAACATTATAAGCAGGTAGCGTCACACACAGGAACATCATAAGCAGGTGGCGTCACACACAGGAACATCATAAGCTGGTAGCGTCACACACAGGAACATCATAAGCAGGTGGCGTCACACACAGGAACATCATAAGCAGGTTGCGTCACACACAGGAACATCATAAGCTGGTAGCGTCACACACAGGAACATCATAAGCAGGTTGCGTCACACACAGGAACATCATAAGCAGGTAGCGTCATACACAGGAACATCATAAGCAGGTGGCGTCACACACAGGAACATCATAAGCAGGTAGCGTCACACACAGGAACATCATAAGCAGGTAGCGTCATACACAGGAACATCATAAGCAGGTGGCGTCACACACAGGAACATCATAAGCAGGTAGCGTCACACACAGGAACATCATAAGCAGGTGGCGTCACACACAGGAACATCATAAGCTGGTAGCGTCACACACAGGAACATCATAAGCAGGTGGCGTCACACACAGGAACATCATAAGCAGGTTGCGTCACACACAGGAACATCATAAACTGGTAGCGTCACACACAGGAACATCATAAGCAGGTAGCGTCACACACAGGAACATCATAAGCAGGTAGCGTCACACACAGGAACATTATAAGCAGGTAGCGTCACACACAGGAACATCATAAGCAAGTAGCGTCACACACAGGAACATCATAAGCAGGTAGCGTCACACACAGGAACATCATAAGCAGGTAGCGTCACACACAGGAACATCATAAGCAGGTAGCGTCACACACAGGAACATCATAAGCAGGTGGCGTCACACACAGGAACATCATAAGCTGGTAGCGTCACACACAGGAACATCATAAGCAGGTGGCGTCACACACAGGAACATCATAAGCAGGTTGCGTCACACACAGGAACATCATAAGCTGGTAGCGTCACACACAGGAACATCATAAGCAGGTAGCGTCACACACAGGAACATCATAAGCAGGTAGCGTCACACACAGGAACATTATAAGTAGGTAGCGTCACACACAGGAACATCATAAGCAGGTGGCGTCACACACAGGAACATTATAAGCAGGTAGCGTCACACACAGGAACATCATAAGCAGGTAGCGTCACACACAGGAACATGTGTGAGAGTCAGTGGACTCTCCACCATGGGAAAGACGTTGCACAAGTGGGTGGACTCTCAGTGGACTCTCGTCCTAAGAACCGACGTTACACAAGACGGTGGACTCCATGTGGACTCTTCTGCAAAGGAAGGACGTTGCACAAGTGGGTGGACTCTCAGTGGATCCCTCCACCTAGAGGACGGACGTGCCACAAATCAGTGGGATCTGAAAATGTCCTTCACAACACCCAGCAGGAGAGGCTCGAGGCCAACACACCGTCCCATCTAGGCCAGCAACATGGCCCGTGGAGTACCACGCCCTCGTGAACACTACATCAGAAAGACGAAGCCTTCACGGCCTCACCTACAGCGGGAGGATTACCTACATAAGTACAAGTCCTCCAAAGACTACGTCAGATACAACAGGGGGCACTTGAAATCATCCGGTCTAGCCACAACCTCGCGTCGTGTTTGTGATCACTTCTGATTACACAGGAAATGATAATGGTATCCTTTGTGCTCACCCGCCCGCGCTTAACTGGCCTGGTGCGAGCTACAGCAAAGTGTGGCCACAGACACCCTTGCCATGGCAATACTTCCAGACGTTTGGTTCCAGGCGTCGTGCCCCTGACACACAGTATAATAATGTTGCAATATTCCTGTATGATCAGGTCACTGTGGTGTTGCTGTTAGCATCAGGCCCGCTGAGGTAAGAACCCTACGTCTTGTCCGCAGTTCGCCCAGCTGTTCATCCTCCTTCTTTGGGGATGGTTGATGAATTGGGTACCTGGCATAAGCTAAAGAATATATATATATATATATATATATATATATATATATATATATATATATATATATATATATATATATATATATATATATATATATATATCATTCACGTAAGAAATCAATTTTTCCCATCCAGTACCCCAGGTACTACCCATGACACCAGCTCGTCTAACTCACCAACAGGAGTACAGGTCAGGCAGGGTCAAGCATGATGCTTGACCCTGCCTAACGATCGTTAGTAATACAAGAGAGACAGATATACTTGTGACGACATAACAGTTCGTGAGCCACACATCGTAAAGTTCATTGCTTCAGTGTCCCCCACATAACAAATGTCTGTTTACAGTTCACAGCTGTAAACAAATGTTTGGTTAAATGCCTGTCTACAGTTCACAGCTGTAAACAAATGTTTGGTTTAAGCGAACTATTTTACAGTATTTTTCACATATGAATAAAGAAAGTTTTCAACTTTACAAGCTTACAAACAGGATGCATTTCATGGTTAGTGTTGTTCTATGTTTTGCAGCGTAGGAAAAGAAATAAGAGATGAGAAAGATTAAGACTATAAGTGTATATTTAGCTAGACGCCACAGATTTGGTGAGGGTAGGGTGGGATGTGTGTGTGTGTGTGTGTGTGTGTGTGTGATCATATCCCCCTGTAAGCACGCAAGACTCGTTAGAGGAAGGCCAACTACCTGACCTTTGATCATCAAATTCCCTGAAACACCACCATAAGCAACCATTAATGAGGCAAACTGCTCTCACATATCAGCAGGTCATACAAACAGAAGCTGTAATGCCTGCCCAAGAGGAAATCTGTGTCAGGTATTGAATACACGTTTTACCATGCAATATTATATATATATATATATATATATATATATATATATATATATATATATATATATATATATATATATATATATATATATATATATATATATATATATATATATATACTTTATACTTTGTCGCTGTCTCCCGCGTTAGCGAGGTAACTCAAGGAAACAGACGAAAGAATGGCCCAACCTATACACATACACATGTATATACATAAACGCTCACACACGCACACAGACATACCTACACATTTCAACGTATGCATACATATACATACACAGACATACACATATATACACATGTACATATTCATACATGCTGCCTTCATCCATTCCGCCGCCACCCAGCCACACATGAAATGGCACCCTCCTCCCCCGTGTGCGCGCGAGGTAGCGCTAGGAAAAGACAACAAAGGCCACATTCGCTCACACTTCCTCTCTAGCCAGGCCCCACAAAACTTTCCATAGTTTACCTCAGACACTTCAAATGCCCTGGTTCAATCTGTTGACGACAAGTCGACCCCGGTATACCAAATGGTTCCAATTCACTCTATTCCTTGCACACCTTTCACCCTCTTGCATGTTCAGGCCCCGATCGCTTACAATCATTTTCACTTCATCCTTCCACCTCCAATTTAGTCTCACACTTCTCCTCGTTCCTTATTTGTCAATCTTTCCTCACTCATTCTCTCCATATGACCAAACCATTTCAATACACCCTCTTCTGCTCTCTCAACCATACACTTTTTATTACCACACATCTCTCTTACCCTTTCATTACTCACTCGATCAAACCACCTCACACCACATACTGTCCTCAAACATCTCATTTCCAACACATCCACCCTCCTCCTCACAACCCTATCTATAGCCCGTGCCTTACAACCATATAACATTGTTGGAACCACTATTCCTTCATACATACCTATTTTTGCTTTCCGAGATAACGTTCTCGACTTCCACACATTCTTCAACGCTCCCAGAACCTTCGCCCCCTCCCCCACACTATGACTCACTTCCGCTTCCATGGTTCCATTCACTGCCAAATCCACTCCCAGACATCTAAAACTATTCACTTCCTCCAATTTTTCTCCATTCAAACTTACCTCCCAATTTACTTGTACCTTTACTGTACCTAATAACCTTGCTCTTATTCACATTTACTCTCAGCTCTCTTCTTTCATACACTTTACCAAACTCAGTCACCAGCTTCTGCAGTTTCTCATCCGAATCAGCCAACAGCGCTGTATCATCAGCGAACAACAACTGACTCACTTCCCAAGCCCTCTCATCGACAACAGACTGCATACTTGACACTCTCCAAAACTCTTGCATTCACCTCCCTAATAACCCCATCCATAAACAAATTAAACAACCATGGAGACATCACGCACCCCTGCCGCAAACCGACATTCACTGAGAACCAATCGCTTTCCTCTCTTCCTACTCGTACACATGCCTTACATCCTCGATAAAAACTTTTTACTGCTTCTAGCAACTTACCTCCCACACCATATATTCTTAATACCTCCCACAGAGCATCTCTATCAACTCTATCATATGCCTTCTCCAGATCCATAAATGCTACATACAAATCCATCTGTTTTTCTAAGTATTTCTCACGTGCATTCTTCAAAGCAAACACCTGATCCACACATCCTCTACCACTTCTGAAACCACACTGCTCTTCCCCAATCTGATGCTCTGTATATGCCTTGACCCTCTCAGTCAATACCCTCCCATACAATTTCCCAAAAATACTCAACAAACTTATGCCTCTGTAGTTTGAACACTCACCTTTATCCCCTTTCCCTTTGTTCAATGGCATTATGCATGCACTTCACTTCAGGCACTTCACCATGAACCATACATACAGTCAATATCCTTACCAACCAATCAACAACGCAGTCACCCCCATTTTTTAAATGAATTCCACTGCAATACCATCCAAACCCGCCGCCTTGCCGGCTTTCATCTTCTGTAAAAAGCTTTCACTACCTCTTCTCTGTTTACCAAATCATTCTCCCTAACCCTCTCACTTCGCACACCACCCCGACCAAAACACCCTATATCTGCCACTCTATCATCAAACACATTCAACAAACCTTCAAAATACTCACTCCATCTCCTCACTTCACCACTACTTGTTATTACCTCCCACTTGACCCCTTCACCGATGTTCCTATTTGTTCTCTTGCCTTACGCACATTATTTACCTCCTTCCAAAACATTTTTATCGTTCTTAAAATTTAATGGTATTCTCTCACTCCAACTCTCACTCGCCCTCTTTTCAAGCCTTGTACCTTCCTCTTGACCTCCAGCCGCTTGCTCTTATCCATTTGCACTCTTTCCCCGTACGTTCCGTCCATATATATATATATATATATATATATATATATATATATATATATGTTTACCAAATGGCGTCCTAGCTTCGTCTCTTCGATGTTTATCAACTGACTGTAATATTCCTCTCTTGTGTCTCCCCTGATGATGTGATTATTACACGAAAGTGCACTTGGGAACTTTTCGTGTTTCATTTTCCCCGTGGACTCATAGGAATATCTTGATCACGCGCAAAATTGTGATCCTTTCCAATATATATATTTTTTTTTTTTTTTTGCTTTGTCGCTGTCTCCCGCGTTTGCGAGGTAGCGCAAGGAAACAGACGAAAGAAATGGCCCAACCCACCCCCATACACATGTATATACATACGTCCACACACGCAAATATACATACCTACACAGCTTTCCATGGTTTACCCCAGACGCTTCACATGCCTTGATTCAATCCACTGACAGCACGTCAACCCCGGTATACCACATCGCTCCAATGCACTCTATTCCTTGCCCTCCTTTCACCCTCCTGCATGTTCAGGCCCCGATCACACAAAATCTTTTTCACTCCATCTTTCCACCTCCAATTTGATCTCCCTCTTCTCCTCGTTCCCTCCACCTCCGACACATATATCCTCTTGGTCAATCTTTCCTCACTCATTCTCTCCATGTGCCCAAACCATTTCAAAACACCCTCTTCTGCTCTCTCAACCACGCTCTTTTTATTTCCACACATCTCTCTTACCCTTACGTTACTTGATCAAACCACCTCACACCACACATTGTCCTCAAACATCTCATTTCCAGCACATGCATCCTCCTGCGCACAACTCTATCCATAGCCCACGCCTCGCAACCATACAACATTGTTGGAACCACTATTCCTTCAAACATACCCATTTTTGCTTTCCGAGATAATGTTTTCGACTTCCACACATTCTTCAAGGCTCCCAGAATTTTCGCCCCCTCCCCCACCCTATGATCCACTTCCGCTTCCATGGTTCCATCCGCTGCCAGATCCACTCCCAGATATCTAAAACACTTACTTCCTCCAGTTTTTCTCCATTCAAACTCACCTCCCAACTGAATTGACCCTCAACCCTACTGTACCTAATAACCTTGCTCTTATTCACATTTACTCTTAACTTTCTTCTTTCACACACTTTACCAAACTCAGTCACCAGCTTCTGCAGTTTCTCACATGAATCAGCCACCAGCGCTGTATCATCAGCGAACAACAACTGACTCACTTCCCAAGCTCTCTCATCCCCAACAGACTTCATACTTGCCCCTCTTTCCAAAACTCTTGCATTCACCTCCCTAACAACCCCATCCATAAACAAATTAAACAACCATGGAGACATCACACACCCCTGCCGCAAACCTACATTCACTGAGAACCAATCACTTTCCTCTCTTCCTACACGTACACATGCCTTACATCCTCGATAAAAACTTTTCACTGCTTCTAACAACTTGCCTCCCACACCATATATTCTTAATACCTTCCACAGAGCATCTCTATCAACTCTATCATATGCCTTCTCCAGATCCATAAATGCTACATACAAATCCATTTGCTTTTCTAAGTATTTCTCACATACATTCTTCAAAGCAAACACCTGATCCACACATCCTCTACCACTTCTGAAACCACACTGCTCTTCCCCAATCTGATGCTCTGTACATGCCTTCACCCTCTCAATCAATATCCTCCCATATAATTTACCAGGAATACTCAACAAACTTATACCTCTGTAATTTGAGCACTAACTCTTATCCCCTTTGCCTTTGTACAATGGCACTATGCACGCATTCCGCCAATCCTCAGGCACCTCACCATGAGTCATACATACATTAAATAACCTTACCAACCAGTCAACAATACAGTCACCCCCTTTTTTAATAAATTCCACTGCAATACCATCCAAACCTGCTGCCTTGCCGGCTTTCATCTTCCGCAAAGCTTTTACTACCTCTTCTCTGTTTACCAAATCATTTTCCCTAACCTTCTCACTTTGCACACCACCTCGACCAAAACACCCTATATCTGCCACTCTATCATCAAACACATTCAACAAACCTTCAAAATACTCACTCCATCTCCTTCTCACATCACCACTACTTGTTATCACTTCCCCATTTGCGCCCTTCACTGAAGTTCCCATTTGCTCCCTTGTCTTACGCACTTTATTTACCTCCTTCCAGAACATCTTTTTATTCTCCCTAAAATTTAATGATACTCTCTCACCCCAACTCTCATTTGCCCTTTTTTTCACCTCTTGCACCTTTCTCTTGACCTATATATATATATATATATATATATATATATATATATATATATATATATATATATATATATATATTCATACTGTTCGCCATTTCCCGCGTTAGCTAGGTAGCGTTAACAACAGAGCACTGAGCCTTTGAGGGAATATCCTCACTTAACCCCCTTCTCTGTTCCTTCTATTGGAAAATTAAAAACGAGAGGGGAGGATTTCCAGCCCCCCGCTCCCTCCCCTTTTATTCACCTTCTACGACACGCAGGGAATACGTGGAAAGTATTCTTTCTCCCCTATCCCCAGGGATAATATATATATATCTATATATCTATCTATCTATCTATCTATCTATCTATCTATCTATATATATATATATATATATATATATATATATATATATATATATATATATATCATACACCATCGTCGTTTCCCACGTCAACGAGGTAGCGCCAGGAAACAGACGAAGAATGACCCATCCACTCACATATACATACATATACATAAACGCCTATTTACGCATATATACATACATATGCATATCAACATATACATACATATACACACACATACGCAAACATTAAATACATACACATGTACATATTCATACATGCTTGCTTTCATTCATTCCTGGCACTACCCCGCCTCACAGGAAAACAGCATCACTATCCCCTGCTTCAGCGAGGTAGCGCCAGGAAAACACACAAGAAGGCCACATTCGTTCACACTCAGTCTCTAGCTGTCATGTGTAATGCACCGAAACCACAACTCCCTACCCACATCCAGGCCCCACAGACCTTTCCATGGTTTACCCCAAGACGCTTCACATGCCCTGGTTCAGTCCATTGACCGCACGTCGACCTTGGCATACCAAATCGTTCCAATTCACTCTATTCTTGCACGCCTTTCACCCTCCTGTATGTTCAGGCCCCGATCGCTCAAAATCGTTTTCATTCCATCCTTCCACCTCCAATTTGGTCTCCCGCTTCTCCTTGTTCCCTCCACCTCTGACACACATATCCTCTTTGTCAAGCACGAAACACGTTTCATAAAACAAATGTTTCGGAACTCAATAAACGTTTCATAGCCTACTGACACAAATCTGTCCTAAACAACGTACGGAAATATTTACATCACCGACCTGACTGAATGTCATCGTATTATGTACGAATTTATGCACTATGCATGATTGAAAGTGTACATCGCTCACACTGCATGTATGAGTAATATGCTATTAATAATCCATCGTATAAAACAGTTATCAGGATTAATCTTTGTAATTACGCAAATAATCATCCATCACTGTTACCCTGATCATTTTCAGGGCTCGGGAGGTTACTATCCTAGCCCCTGTATGGGGCTGGCTAGGACGCATCTTTGCGTCGAGTCTCACCAACAGTGGTCGAAACAAAGGCGATAACTGACGAATAAAGAAGATAAAGATTGATCCTTTTAAGTCACCATTAATCAGGACAGAAAGCTATACAAATGGTCGTCACAAATTAGTCATTAAGCATTTGACGGAATACGTTTTAAAGCCATCTTCATACTAGACTTCAAGAACATTATCATCTGGAATATGGTTAAGATATGATCAAAAGAATAGAAAAAGGAGGTCTTCGATATCTTCTACCTCCTAAAGAGCCTCCGAGAGACTAACCACAAATGGTCTAATCACCAATTTGATGTACCAGTAATATGGGACGTGTGAGGAGGCGTTTTGATTGCCACATTTCATAAGCCTAAGCTGACACATGAGCAAGTCATGGTAAGGAAAGATTATCTTTATCCACGAGACCTGTGTTGCCACTCTAACAGTAAGGACGGGGCAGTACACACATTCATCCCATGCTGGAGGTGAGGACTCTTGCTTTGTCTCATTTGGTTGAGAGTGTACAAAAACGTCATCCAAAATATATAACTAATCTATTGGGTTGTGTGATCTTTGTCCTCCCCACGGCCACCTTGCCACCGCCACCCTCCCTGTGATGCCCTCTGAAGAACCGAGACGTTACAAAGGTCTCGATGTACGAGAGCGAAGCGAGGAACATCTCTGCCAGGCTGCAAGTCACCAGCCATCACGAAAATGATGAAATGTCACAAATGCGTACATGGCTTAGGATACGATATATATATATATATATATATATATATATATATATATATATATATATATATATTATCCCTGGGGATAGGGGAGAAAGAATACTTCCCACGTATTCCCTGCGTGTCGTAGAAGGCGACTAAAAGGGGAGGGAGCGGGGGGCTGGAAATCCTCCCCTCTCAATTTTTTTTAATTTTCCAAAAGAAGGAACAGAGAAGGGAGCCAGGTGAGGATATTCCCTCAATGGCCCAGTCCTCTGTTCTTAACGCTACCTCGCTAACGCGGGAAATGGCAAATAGTTTGAAAAACAAAAAAAAAATATATATATATATATATATTTTCTTTTTTTTCACTCTGCCATTTCCCGCGTTAGCGAGGTAGCGTTAAGAACAGAAGACTGAGCCTTTGAGGGAATATCCTCACTTGGACCCCTTCTGTGTTCCTCTTTTGGAAAATTGAAAAAAAGAAAAAAACGAGAGGGAAGGATTTCCTTTTAGTCGCCTTTTAGTGTTAATGGAATGGTCTTCATTAGGGAATTCGCTTGCCCGTCCCGTCGTACCTAACATGAAAAAAAGATTGATGATTAGATGATGAAAGTAGAGGAAAGAAGAAGAAGAAGAAGAAGAAGAAGAAGAAGAAGAAGAAGAAGAAGAAGAAGAAGAAGAAGAAGAATGAGAAGAATACGTGGAACAAAAAGTAGGAAGACAAAAAGGAAGAGGAAAAATGAAGAAGAAAGAAGAGAGAAAGAAGAAAACTTAGCCAAACCAGTGTGTGCTCTGACCTGGCCTCGCAGAAGACCCAACTCAGCAGGGGCGCGGCCAGGCCCACGTCACTCACACTCACACAAGAAAGTTACCGACACACACAACTTATGAAGGCTTCATGCGCCTCTAGCACGTTCTCAAGCTTTTCATATCAGCCATTAGTGTCTGATCAAGCCCTCAGTACAGACATAATGTAGCTGTCAGGACTCAGATTATCACTGCTGACATGTAGCTACATTTACGCGAACGTCAGCGCTGACATGTTGAGGCCAGACCGGAAAAACTGCAATGGAGAGGTGTTATTGGCACCGTCATGCAGTACGCATGGATGACCACAAAAATGCCATCGCTAAACACTGTCATGCGAATGATCACCACCCAATAGATCTTGACAAATCCCGTCATTTTATAACCCTCTGCTGATTATGCCACACGCTACGTCATTGACTTAATTGCTCATGAATGTTACCGAATTTCACCTGCATGAGTTTACATGGCGAGTGTAATGTCACCTCTGCTGTGCGTTCCTCAGTTAACGAAAACAGCTTCATGTAAACAACTTCTCGCTTCAAAGGAGACCACCTGTCCATGCTGCTGAGTGCAGCGTATCCTCAGAGCTGCAATGGCCCATGAAAAAGGGTCCTGAGGTGATGGTGATAATAATAATAATAATAATACTAATAATAATAATCTACACACACACACACACACACACATATATATATATATATATATATATATATATATATATATATATATATATATATATATATATATATATATATATATATATCGCTACCTCGCAAACGCGGGAGACAGCGACAAAGTATAAAAAAAAAAAAAAAAAATATATATATATATATATATATATATATATATATATATATATATATATATATATATATTCATATCTATTATTTATTTTGCTTTGTCGCGCGTTAGCGAGGTAGCGCAAGGAAACAGACGAAAGAATGGCCCAACCCACCCACATACACATGTATATACATACACGTCCACACACGCACATATACATACCTATATATATATATATATATATATATATATATATATATATATATATATATATATATATATATATATATATCAACACTGAAATTGCAGCACAAATCCCTAGTACTTCTCTCTGATAAAATGTCAAGACATGCGAATTTAATCTACGATAAGAGCGACTTAATTCTTACTTACGAAATTCCTTACACAAATTCGCCGCAGTAATTCCCACTGGACTGCTTTAATAACAGGACTCACGCCATAACTAGAACAAAGGACCACATTTGTTGAGGTTATACGGGAGTAGATGGCCTTTCGTGTGTGAAAATTGCAGAGCATATCACGCGTATGTCAGTCATACTGGATATACTCTACTATGAGAGTAGATGGGAGAGGCCTAGTGTTGCATGACGAGGTTAAGAGCGTTACATGATCCTGTTTGAGGTGGAGAGAGGATGTTAAAGCAAGAAAGGACACATACCCACCCACCACTTCTCCCTCTGGCTCAACGTCCGGCAAGAAATATAAAAAACCGGATGAGGAACATTAAGGAAGTATACTGCCGTGGAAATTCCACAGAAAAATAAGAACGAGAATTTTCTTCTTTTTTTTTCTCACTTTAAGTCAAGTGGAGGAGTTTCCCGGAGTTTTACTCTGAATATAGAAATCCTATTTACTTTTTTCCCCATGGATTAGGTTTCAAAATAAAACTTCTCTAAAAGCTGGATTATTAAGCAGTAATGATCCACGATTCGTAATACTTGAACCATGATTCATAATACTTGAACTATGATTCCTAATATCTGAACCATGATTCATAATACTTGAATCATGACTCATAATATTTGATCCACGATTCATAATACTTGAACCATGCTTCATAATACTTGAACCACGATCCAAATACTTGAACCATAATTCGTAATAATTGAACCATGATTCATAATACTTGACCTGTGATTCATAACACTTGAATCATGATTCATAATATTTGAACCATGATTCAGAATAACTAAATCATGACTCGAAGTACTTGAAATACGGTTCATAATACTTGAACCATGATTCATAATACTTGAACCATGATTCATAATACTTGAACCATGATTCATAATACTTGAACCATGATTCATAAGGGTCTCTGAAGCCTTACCCCCAACACTCAGGCCAATATTGCAGCACACCAGTGAGGACAGACCGACCCCTAAGGCTATACAGTAACTTCTAATGAAGTATTTTCCTTCCCTCCTTCCTTCCTTCCCCTCAATTTTCATCCTGGTGAACAGCCTCCATTGTTTTCACCCCGTGCAATACGTCCAAGTCATTAACATTTTCACCGAAAAATTTTCCTAAGTTTGAGATTATGTTCTTGACGTAGGTGTTGTTTTGGTACCACCCCAATGTATGTATTCCTGGCTTAGTTGAGTGTGTGTGTGTGTGTGTGTGTGTGTGTGTGTGTGTGTGTGTGTGTGTGTGTGTACAGAAGGAGTCAAGCGCGGAGTGCTCATCCACCTCGAAGGCTCAGATTAGGGAGTTTATGTGGATGTAACCAAGATAAGAAGAGAGGAGAGATAGGTAGTACGTTCGAAGAGAGAAACCTGGATGTTCTGGCTCTGAGTGAAACAAAGCTCAAGGGTAAAAGGTAAGAATGATTTTGAATCGTCATGGGAGTAAAGTCAGTGGTTAGTGAGAGGACAAGTCCTAAGGAAGGAGTAGCACTATTCCTGAAGCAGGAATTGTGGGAGTGTGTGATAGAGTGTAAGGAAGTAAATTTTGGGTTGATGCGGGTATAAGTGAAAGTGGATGGCGCGAGATGGGTGATTATTTGTGTTTATGCACCTGGCCATGAGAAGAAAGATAATGAGAGGTAAGTGTTTTGGAAGCACCTGAGTGAGTGTGTTAGCAGTTTTGATGCACGAGACCGGGTTATAGTGATGGGTGATCTAAATGCGAGGGTAAGAATTGTGGCAGTTGAGGAGATAACTGGTGTACATGGGGAAGAGCTTGTGGATTTGTGTGCTGAAAAAAAGGCTGGTGATTGGGAATACCTGGTTTAAAAAGCGAGATATACATAAGTATACGTATGTAAGTAGGAAAGATGGTCAGTGGGCATTATCAGATTACGTGTTAATTGATAAGCCTGTAAAAGAGAGACTTATGGATGTTAATGTGCTGAGAGTGGCAGCTGGTAGGATGTCTGATCACTATCTTGTGGAGGCGAAGGTGAAGATTTGTAGAGATTTAAAAAAAATCGGGGAGAAGAGAATGGTAAGAGTAAGTGAGCTTGGAAAGGAAACTTGTGAGAGGATATTGAGCTTAGAATGGCAAAATATGAGAGCAAACGAAGTGAGGGGAGTGGGTGAGGAATGGTAGGCTTTTAAGAAAGCAGCGATGGTATGTGCAAGCGATGCATGTGGCATACGAAAGGTGGGAGGTGGGCAGATTAAAAAGGGTAGTGAGTGGTGGAATGGAGAAGTAAAGCTGCTAGTGAAAGAGGAAAGGGAGGCATTTCGGCGGTACCTTCAGGGTAGGAACACAGATGACTGAGAGATGTATAAGAGAAAGCGGCAGGAGATCAAGAGGAAGGTGAAGGGATTGAAAAAGAGGGTAAATGAGACTTGGGATAAGGGAGTTTCATCGAATTTTAAGGAGAATAAAATGATGTTTTGGAAGGAGGTAAATAATGTGCGAAAGACAAGAGAACAAATGGGAACATCGGTGAAGGGGTCAAAAGAGGAAGTAATGACAGGTAGTAATGAAGTGAGGAGAAGATGGAATGAGTATTCTGAAGGATTGTTAAATGCTTTTGATGACAGAGTGGCAGATGAAGGATGTTCTGGTCTGGGTGGAATGCGAAGTGAGAGACATGGAGAGTGGTTTGGAAAAGAAAGAAGAGGTGATGAAAGCCTTGCGGAAGAGGAAATGCGGCAAGACGGCGGGAGTGGATGGTATTGGAGTGACTTTTTTTTTTGTGACTTTTTTTGTGTTATTGATTGGTTGGTAAGGATATTCAGTGCACGTGTGTATGGATCATGGCGAAGTGCCTGAGGATTGGCATTATGCATGTATAGTGATACTGAATTATAGTAACCCAAGGTCGCCTTGATTACGTCGCCACTGACCGGGTGACAATCCTGTGACTTCATCTGACCTTACAGTAGTAATCCCTCACACCTACACTCGAAAGCTACCACTGGAAGTATAGATGACCTGACGCTCTCCATAAGAAGCGCCGCTCTTACTGACGTCACCTCAAGTCCAACAGCTTGGAGAAGGTCAGAAGCTTGCGACATTCGGCTTTGACGTCTCTAATTCCCTCTGGGAATAGCTACCCCTCACAGACCTGACCTCACAGAGGGAGCCTGGTTCTCATGGCGACCGGGCGGGATAACAAGCCCAACCCCCTAAAACCAGTGGTTAGGTCCCTCACCATCGGCGAGACGCCTTATAAGGCCCTCATCTCCTGAGTTGTAGGGAGGCTTAACCTCAAACAACAAAAACGCAGGAAGTCAGTCAGTCAGGCAGGCAGTTGACTCACCAGTAAACCACAAGTGTGCCACTCCGGTACCTGAAATCTTGCCGATGTGGCCGCAGGCTCAAGCTGAGCTTAGGGCGTCTCCGTCAGTAGATGTTCCAACGTTGTTCCTGACATCTGCCCTTCGTTGCAGGTTTCATTGTGGTGCCTCATCTCTGATGTTTATCTTCGGGTGGAATCGCAGCTGTAATAACAAGGGACCTACGGCCACGCCCTCGGCGCTCCTGCATCCCTCCGCCTCCTTGGGAGTCTCCTGCAACCTACGCAGTTATCGGCAGTCGCGGCACACTCCAGGAGCCTCCTGCTTCCTTATCTTAATTCAGTAATCTCCGCGATACGGGCCACACCCACCTCCTCCTCCTACAGGAGCTCCACGTTGACTGGGGAGCCAGGCACTTCTCCCAGCCGCTCCTGCTTCATCTGACGCCTCCTACCATCACCAGCATCACAAGTCACCCCGGCCAAACCTGACCAGTATTTCTCAACCTGCCACAACTGATCTCTCTTTTTCTCCAGTATAACACTGGTCAACCAAATTTTCTTCCTGTTTTTGTCCCACGAACTAGAATAGAACTTTTTACGCTGAGTTCGAATCTGTTTCTAGAATCGTTCCATCCTGCATGGTCTTTAAGTGACAGAGCAATTAAATTTCTACAGTAAGTGTATATTACTCATTCATATATAAGGCTGGTATTACACTTCAAGAATTTACCTCTGAAATATAAAAGTGTAAGATTTTCGGCTACATTTGACTTCAGGAACATCCCTCCTTAGTGTCCAGCAGTAATCTGCCAACATAGAGGGGCTCCACTTTCCTTCGTACAGCTTTTCCAGGTCCAAAATGTCCTGGTGAAATCTTTCGTTACGTTCATCACCGACTCTGACCCAAGATTTTCTAGGGGGAAAAAAAAATCCTAAGTGCGAGTCCAAAAAGTAGATTTCTAAGACTCATGTTACACCCCAGAGCTTTATATGAAGTCAACAGATCTTTTACAACATCACAGTAGTTTTCTGTTCTGGGATCTCCCCCCCAATACACACACACACACACACACACACACACACACACACACAAAAAAAAAAAAAAAAAAAAAAATCTTTGCAAACTCAGATGACAGCCATGTAGTTTTTTTTTTTCAACTTCATTTAGTTCTTCGTCGAACTTTTCATCTCGAAGCCGTTCCCTGATCTGTGGTCCCACAAAAATACCCTCCTTGAGTTTTGCATCACTGATTCTGGGGAGTTTATTCCTCAAATATGCGAGGCCAGTTTTATCCATATCTTTGACGAAGCTTTTCATCAAACCTTGAGCTTACTGTGCAAATGAGGCAGATACATATTCTCAGGATCAACAAGAGGAGGACTGGTGACATTCTTCTTCAATGGAGTCAATGATGTTCGTTTCGGCCAAACTTTCTTCACTTAATGATTTTTCTTGCCCCGGCTGTCCCGCTCACACAGGAAACAAGAGAACATCGTGTAACCAAGTTGCAGTCCGAGTAAAAGTGTCACAACCTTCAGCTCACCACAGACATTCCACTTAAAGTCTCCATACTTAATTTTTTTCTAGAAGAAGCGTCATGTTATCATACGCTTCCTTCAGGTTAGCTGCGTGCGCCAGAGGAACGAAGGGGAACTTATTTCCATTGTGGAGTGAAACCGCTTTCAAGCTGACTTTAGATAGAGTTAGTAAACAAGCGCAACTCATCTGTGTTACAGTCGTGGCCAAGTGCCTCCATAACAATATGTACATCATTGCAAAACACCAGATCGTCTTCAAGGGAGAAAGAAAAAAATCGTTGAAAACGACTTGTTGATCACGATAAAAACAAACTTTAGTCTAATTCTGAAGAAGATTCCAACCCTTTAACCTGAAACCTAAAAGCTCGTCTTGCTTCTTAGACAAATTCAAACCTCGGACGAGATCATTAAGATCTCCTTGACTCAGCAAATATGGTTCACTTGAAGAACAGCTTCAAATGTTGGATCCATATTATCCTCTACTTGGTCTACCTCCTCATCACCAAACTCATCATCACTCAGTGTCATGTTTCTTGGAGGCTCTGGCACAGGTCAGTCCTTACTGTGAGGTATGGGCCTCATAGCAGAGGGTAGATTAGGATATGTGAACAGTATGCTTGGATGTTATACCATACGTATTTGTTAGGCAGGAGTACCTACTCCGAAACGTGATCTGTGGGTTCTCTCCACACCAAAGGAATGGCAAGAGGCTAACTGAGGGCGTGAACCTTTTGCCCAAGCTATGAGAAGCCTGACACATGTAACACAACAAATAGGAGCGACCCAATCTTTATTCTGGTCTCCCACTCTACAACCAAAGTAATGCTCACCGCATTTTTCACACCCCTCTTTTAAATGAGGGGTGTGAAAGAACGGTTTTGCGATTGGAATGTCAGTTCACAGCAGATGCATCAGAAAGAATTTGGACTATTTACACAGCTGCTGGGCATTATAATGGTAGATGGGTCACACTCTGTCACCAGAGTGGAAAAGACACTGTTAACATACTGAGTTCTGGCCTGCAACTGATAGAGAATTGCTACTCAGGACTGAGTGGCCACTGTATAAATGTCACAACATCTTCAATCGTGTGTCTGCAGCCCTCTGGTGGTGACTCATTTACCTAGGTTTGTGCTTTCAAAAAAAAAAAAAAGACCTGTTGCACCTCACAAACACTGAAAACAGTTGTGTTTGTTAAACTTTCTGTTCCGATATCTTCGTAGAACACTGGTACATACATACGGTACGTAATGATAGGCGAGTATGCTGGAACAAAATGACTACGTGTGATGGAGAAATTCTGAAAGCATATTTGGATCAGTCCGCAAAAATACATAAGATACATATATTTCTCAATGGGACAAGACCTTGGCTGACCAGTGTTATCCTACACCTCGAGTATCTCATTACCGTCTGTTACCTCACATTACCATCTTTTACCTCACATTACCGTCTGTTACCTCACATTACCGTCTGTTACCTCACATTACCATCTGTTACTTCACATTACCGTCTGTTACCTCACATTACCGTCTGTTACCTCACATTACCGTCTGTTACCTCACCCTGTATATCCTATCCAACCAAGCATTGTTATTGCTGTTGTTCTTGTTCTTGTTTAACGTGTTGCTGTGCCCCTCTCTCAGGTTTACAACGCCAATAAGCCCTACCAGAACACCTGCTATTGTACAAAGGCAAAGGGGATGAATGTGAATGTTTAGACTACAGAGGCGTAAGTTTGTTGAGTACACTTGGTAAGTTGTATGGAAGTGTACTGATTGAAAGGGTGAAGGCATGTACAGAGCACCAGATTGGGGAAAGAGCAGTGTGGTTTCAGAAGTGGTAGAGGATGTGTGGATCAGGTGTTTGCACCGAAGAAAGTATGTGAAAATACATAGAAAAACAGATGGATTTGTGTATGGCATTTATGGATCTGACGAAAGCATATGATAAGGTTGATAGAGATGCTTTGTGGAACGTCTTAAGAGAATATGGTGTGGGAGGTAAACTGGTAAAAGCAGTGAAAAGTTTTTCGCCAAGGATATAAGGCATGTGCACGAGTAGGAAGGGAATGAATGGTTCCCAGTCTGCGACAGGGGTGTGTGATGTCCCCATGGTTGTTTAGTTTGTTTATGGATGGGGTTGTTAGGGAGGTGAATGCAAGAGTTTTGGAGAGAGGGGCAAGTATGCAGTCCTGTTGTGGATGAGAGGGCTTGGGAAGTGAGTCAGTTGTTGTCCACCGATGACACAGCACTGGTGGCTGATTCGAGTGAGAAACTGCAGAAGTTAGTGACTGAGTTTGGAAGAGTGTGTGAAAGGAGAAAGTTGAGAGTTAAATGTGAATAAAAGCAAGGCTTATTAGGGTTTAGCAGGATAGATGGACAAGTTAGATGGGATATAAGTTTGGATGGAGATAAATTGGAGGAAGTGAAGCGTTTTACATATCCGGAAGTGGACTTGGCAGGGAATAGAATCTTGGAAGCGGAAGTGAGTCACAGAGTGGGGAAGGGGAAGAAGGTTCTGGGAGTGATGAAGAATGTATGGAAAGAATGTTCTCGCGAAATGCAAAAATGGGTATGCCTGAGGGAATAGTGGTTCCAACAATATTGTATGGTTGCGAGCCATGGGCTATACATAGGGTTGTGCGGAGGAAGGGTGGATGTGTTGGAAATGATATGTTTGAGGACAATATGTGGTGTGAGGTGGTTTAATTGAGTAAGCAATGAAAGAGTAAGAGAGATATATGGATGAGTGCAGTTGAGATAGCAGAAGAGGATGTGTTGAAATGATTTGGATACATATGAGTGAATGAGGGAAGAAAGGCTGACAAAGAGGATATATGTCTGGAGGGAACAAGCAGAACAGAGACCAAACTGGAGATGAAGGAAGGAGTGAAAAATTTTTTGAGCGATTAGGGCCTGAATGCAGGAGGGTGAAAGGCGTGCACGGCATGGAGTGACTTGGAACGATGTGGACTGAAACAAGGTATGTGAAACGTTCTGGGTAAACCATGGACATATATGTATGTAAGGCTAAGAGGCGAAGCAACACGAGTGTAAAGCTCTTTCCCCGTAACATACAGATAGTGAGTAGACACAGTAATCACAGAGAAAAAAAAAAATACCTTTCATGCGAGAGAAGGAACGACGGAAGCGTCGTACTCCCCCTCTCCCTGTGCCGCACACAGAACGTGTAATCGCACATAAGTAATTACCCAAGGGAAAGGTAATGATAAGACACTGGAAAATGGAGAAAGAAATGTGAAGACACACAAGCACTAAGGGAGAGTCGTGCTCAACAATGACCGCTGGTATAAGCACTCGATCACGTGTAAAAAAAAAAAAAATAGATAGATAGGAAGCATATGTGTCAGTCTGAATCATTTGGACGCCAGGCAACGTCGAAAGAAATGCTTGTATGATCATCCCAGAGAAACTCTGCCACAGCTGTATCAAATGTCCCATTTGCGAGAGGGGTCGAGGAGCCAGGCCTTGAACACCTGCGGGGATGTCGTGGTGACAGGAAGTGATCATTAGCACCGAGAGATCCCAGAACCAAGACCACAGACGGAGGCGAGAACGTGACAAGGTGTGTGTGTGTAGCGATGAAGGCATCAGAAACACGAGACTACATACATCAAGTGCAATGGAGGTGTGTGATGAATGGACGTGACCAGAGGGGGAAACAAATCTGGAAGGCCAGGTGAAGAGGGCCAAGTGGATGAGCCATAGAGATACGATGATGGCGTGTAACAAGACGCAGAGCAAAAGATAATGTTAGAATAGATGTGAAGTCCATTTCTACAACGAGAGGAATGGATGAATGAAGCAAGTATTGGTGTTGTGGATGTGGTCAGCACATAAGGAATTAAAAAGATGTTTGACACAGTTCAGAAGATGTTTACGCTGCCCCACGAGTGTGTTTAACTCCCTTCCCGTAAGGATTGGATGATAAAATCTAGACTTATATACCAAGTACTGGAGCATCTATGGCTAATGAGCGCTCTATCCCTTCCCGTACGGGATAAATCGGCAATTACGGATGGGTGATCACACACACACACACACACATCTAGACAGAAGGACGCGTCTAGCATATCACAAAAGGTTTTTCACTCCACCTACAGGAGCTGGCTACTACCACAGCAAGCAAGAGCGCACCAGGCGGACGATCTCCGTGGAAA
This sequence comes from Panulirus ornatus, assembly GCF_036320965.1. Lineage (NCBI taxonomy): Eukaryota > Metazoa > Arthropoda > Malacostraca > Decapoda > Palinuridae > Panulirus > Panulirus ornatus. The sequence goes on along the minus strand of NC_092259.1, from coordinate 454,580 downwards.
AAAAAAAAAGAGAAAAAAATAATCGTCAATTCACACAGTAATGTGTTTACATTTACGGTTCTCAAAAACAAGTTCCGTCAGGCAGAGAGAATCAAGATATTGACGCAGAGAAAATGGTGGCCCTTTGATGTCCTCCATTGATCCCAACATCAGAGGGAGCCACGTCCCAAGCTGGGCTCCACTCCCTCCCCACCACCAATTCTTTGAGCAGTAAATCACAAGAAGCCTGAGTGTTTACATATTGTTATTCGTCGTCCGTGAGCCATGGGGTCCTTACCAGCCAAACTAATGTTGTTGACTCGAGGTACTGGCACAAAAAAAACAAAAAAAAATACGTCTATATTTGGCACAGAGTAAAGCGAAAATGCTTTGAAAGTAGACGACAACCACGCGAAACCCCACTTTGATCTTATAGCATTCTTGTGCCCGAAAATAAGAGTAGTGTGTGTGTGTGTGTGTGTGTGTGTGTGTGTGTGTGTGTGTTTACCGCTGTTCAATACACATTACAGGTTTCGATATGACGTGCACAGCCCCACTTATGCTGCCAGACACCATAATAACGTACGGACCCCAGTGGTGCAGCAGTTTAGCATTGCTGACCACGATGCAATTGACAGGTCGTCCAGGGTCGAGTTCCAATAGGTTCAAATATTGGTCGTGGTAGTAGTTCCCCTAGCTGTTCATCCCTCCTCAGCAAGACAATCACATGTTTACCAAATGGCGTCCGAGCTTCGTCTCTTCGACGTATATCAACTGACTGTTATATTTCTCTTTTGTCTCCCCTGATGATGTGATTATTACACGAAAGTGCACTTGGAAACTTATCGTGTTTCATTTTCTCCGTGGACTCATAGGAATATATATATATATATATATATATATATATATATATATATATATATATATAGGAAGAGAGGAAAGTGACTGGTTCTCAGTGAATGTAGGTTTGCGGCAGGGGTGTGTGATGTCTCCATGGTTGTTTAATTTGTTTATGGATGGGGTTGTTAGGGAGGTGAATGCAAGAGTTTTGGAAAGAGGGGCAAGTATGAAGTCTGTTGGGGATGAGAGAGCTTGGGAAGTGAGTCAGTTGTTGTTCGCTGATGATACAGCGCTGGTGGCTGATTCATGTGAGAAACTGCAGAAGCTGGTGACTGAGTTTGGTAAAGTATGTGAAAGACGAAAGTTAAGAGTAAATGTGAATAAGAGCAAGGTTATTAGGTACAGTAGGGTTGAGGGTCAAGTCAATTGGGAGGTGAGTTTGAATGGAGAAAAACTGGAGGAAGTGAAGTGTTTTAGATATCTGGGAGTGGATCTGGCAGCGGATGGAACCATGGAAGCGGAAGTGGATCATAGGGTGGGGGAGGGGGCGAAAATTCTGGGAGCCTTGAAGAATGTGAGGAAGTCGAGAACATTATCTCGGAAAGCAAAAATGGGTATGTTTGAAGGAATAGTGGTTCCAACAATGTTGTATGGTTGCGAGGCGTGGGCTATGGATAGAGTTGTGCGCAGGAGGATGGATGTGCTGGAAATGAGATGTTTGAGGACAATGTGTGGTGTGAGGTGGTTTGATCGAGTAAGTAACGTAAGGGTAAGAGAGATGTGTGGAAATAAAAAGAGCGTGGTTCAGAGAGCAGAAGAGGGTGTTTTGAAATGGTTTGGGCACATGGAGAGAATGAGTGAGGAAAGATTGACCAAGAGGATATATGTGTCGGAGGTGGAGGGAACGAGGAGAAGAGGGAGACCAAATTGGAGGTGGAAAGATGGAGTGAAAAAGATTTTGTGTGATCGGGGCCTGAACATGCAGGAGGGTGAAAGGAGGGCAAGGATAGAGTGAATTGGAGCGATGTGGTATACCGGGGTTGACGTGCTGTCAGTGGATTGAATCAAGGCATGTGAAGCGTCTGGGGTAAACCATGGAAAGCTGTGTAGGTATGTATATTTGCGTGTGTGGACGTATGTATATACATGTGTATGGGGGTGGGTTGGGCCATTTCTTTCGTCTGTTTCCTTGCGCTACCTCGCAAACGCGGGAGACAGCGACAAAGCAAAAAAAAATATATATATATATATATATATATATATATATATATATATATATATATATATATATATATATATATATATATATATATATAGCGTCAATGGCATGGCCTTGACTAGAGCATTCAGTTGCCCATGTCGTCACAGCAATGAAGGCATTGCAGATTCATTTCCCACACATGACTGACTTCATTGTCTTCTCCGCGGAACAACACGACATCCTGGCTTGTAGCACAGGTTCCATCTCTCTCCAGTAATGATCCTTCTCTTAATGAGGGACACTCAAACGATCGTAACAGCTGATTACGAACTTCGGAATCGATAGCCGTAACCACCAGAGGCCAGAGGGGAGAGTCACAGGTCATGAGTACAGTTACGAGAGCCACATGACGTCCTAGGGCGGGGCAGGGTGGGGCAGGGCGGGGCAGGGTGGGGCAGGACGGGGCCGGGCGGGGCGGGGAGCGGGGCGGGGGGCGGGGCGAGGTGGACTTTTAATGTCACGAGAACTCTACATCATAAAATGTCATGTGCTGTGATACATCATTGGATGATATCGAAGGGGAGCATCATCGTCTGTGTTGGGCAGGGGCTGCTCTGTCTCCGACCGTACAGAACACAGACTGCCCGTCTGTGTTGGGCAGGGGCTGCTCTGTCTCCGACCGTACAGAACACAGACTGCCCGTCTGAAGCCGTGCAGAATACAGACTGCCCGTCTGGGGCCGTACAGAACACAGACTGCCCGTCTGGAGCCGTACAGAATACAGACTACCCGTCTGAGGCCGTACAGAACACAGACTGCCCGTCTGGGGCCGTACAGAATACAGACTGCCCGTCTGGGGCCGTACAGAACACAGACTCCCCGTCTGAGGCCGTACAGAATACAGACTGCCCGTCTGAGCCAAACAGAACACAGACTGTCCGTCTGAGGCCGTACAGAACACAGACTGCCCGTCTGGGGCCGTACAGAATACAGACTGCCCGTCTGGGGCCGTACAGAACACAGACTGCCCGTCTGAGGCCGTACAGAACACAGACTGCCCGTCTGGAGCCGTACAGAACACAGACTGTCCGTCTGAGGCCGTACAGAACACAGACTGCCCGTCTGGGGCCGTACAGAATACAGACTGCCCGTCTGGGGCCGTACAGAACACAGACTCCCCGTCTGAGGCCGTACAGAATACAGACTGCCCGTCTGAGCCAAACAGAACACAGACTGTCCGTCTGAGGCCGTACAGAACACAGACTGCCCGTCTGGAGCCGTACAGAATACAGACTCCCCGTCTGGGGCCGTACAGAACACAGACTGCCCGTCTGAGGCCGTACAGAACACAGACTGCCCGTCTGAGCCATACAGAACACACACTGCCCGTTTGAGGCCATACAGAACACAGACTGCCCGTCTGAGCCCATACAGAACACAGACTGCCCGTCTGAGGTCATACAGAACACAGAGAGAGAGAGAGAGAGAGAGAGAGAGAGAGAGAGAGAGAGAGAGAGAGAGAGAGAGAGAGAGAGAGAGAGAGAGAGTTAATGGGATAGTCTTAGTCAAGGGCTTCAGTTGGCCGTGCCATCTCAGTTAACATAAACAAAAATATACAATTTCTTTTTCCTTCACTTCTTCTACGATCATCGTTAACTTCATTAAAGATAATTTTGCCGTTCATTAATGTAAGGAGATGTAAGGGCGTCGCTGGCTCACAACACTGCTCACATCTCCATCTCGACGACCCAGTTGCTCCCACATCAGTTCTTTGAGACAACGCTTGAGTCGGCAGCGCAGCTGTGGCCTGCAGATGGCCAGCCAACCCCCTCACAGCAAGACGACAACTGCTGCTGCTGCTGCTGCTGCATCCACCTCACTACCACGGGAGACTGATGAATGCACACGGCGGGAGGTGGAGGTGGATCGTGAGCCTGGCAGTCAGTCCACTCAGCAGGTCAACAACTTAACACTGGACGACTGTGAACTTCTCAGTGATGAAGGAAGTCGTCCACATCTGCTGTCACCGTGGAGGCAAGGAGGGAGGGGCACTGTCGGACGGCTGGCCACACGAGAGAGAGAGAGAGAGAGAGAGAGAGAGAGAGAGAGAGAGAGAGAGAGAGAGAGAGAGAGAGAGAGAGAGAGAGAGAGAGAGAGAGCAACAAGTGGACACGGGTGAGTACAGCCCAGCCTTCAGGCGTGTGTGGGCGGACGAGCGAGCTAGTGAGGAGTGAGGGCCGACCCTCGGGTGTATAATGACCGTCTGAATCTTAGATGAGGTCTTGCTAGCCCCGCCACCACAAGACGCTGCTCCCAGCCAGCCTGCCTGCCTGCTCAACACTGTGGCAGACCACACTAACATGTATATATGTCAGGGGAGAGGCGCTGGGTCACACAGGGTGAGGGGCTGGGTCACACAGGGTGAGGGGCTGGGTCACACAGGGTGAGGGGCTGGGTCACACAGGGTGAGGGGCTGGGTCACGCAGGGTGAAAGGCTGGGTCAGACAGGGTGAGGGGCTGAGTCACACAGGGTGAAGGCCTGGGTCACACAGGGTGAGAGGCTAGGTCACACATGGTGAGGGGGTAGGTCACACAGGGTGAGGGACGGGATCACATAGGGTGAGGGGCTGGGTCACACAGGGTGAGGGACTGGATCACACAGTGTGAGGGGCTGGGTCACACAGGGTGAGAGGCTGAGTCAGACAGGGTGAGGGGCTGAGCCACACAGGGTGAGGGCTTGGGTCACACAGGGTGAGGGGCTGGGTCACATAGGGTGAGGGGTTGGGTCACACAGGGTGAGGGGCTGGGTCACATAGGGTGAGGAGCTGGGTCACACAGGGTGAGGGCCTCGGTCACACAGGGTGATGGGCTGGGTCACACAGGGTGATGGGCTGGGTCACACAGGGTGAGAGGCTAGGTCACACATGGTGAGGGGGTAGGTCACACAGGGTGAGGGACTGGATCACACAGGGTGAGGGGCTGGGTCACACAGGGTGAGAGGCTGGGTCAGACAGGATGAGAGGCTGAGTCACACAGGGTAAGGGCCTGGGTCACACAGGGTGAGGGGCTGGGTCACATAGGGTGAGGGGCTAGGTCACACAGGGTGAGGGGCTGGGTCACATGGTGAGGGGCTGGGTCACACAGGGTGAAAGGCTGGGTCACACAGGGTGAGGAGCTAGGTCACACAGGGTGAGGGACTGGATCACACAGGGTGAGGGGCTGGGTCACACAGGGTGAGGGCCTGGGTCACACAGGGTGAGGGTCTGGGTCACATAGGGTGAGGGACTGGGTCACATAGGGTGAGGGACTAGATCACACAGGGTGAGGGGCTGGGTCACACACAGTGAGGGGCTGGATCAAACAGGGTGAGGGGCTGGGTCACACATGGTGAGGGGCTGGGTCACACAGGGTGAGGGGCTGGATCACACAAGGTGAGGGGCTGGGTCACACAGGGTGAGGGGCTGGATCACACAGGGTGAGGGGCTGGGTCACACAGGGTGAGGGGCTGGGTCATACAGGGTGAAAGGCTGGATCACACAGGGTGAGGGGCTAGGTCACGCAGGATGAAGGGCTGGGTCACATAGGGTGAGGGCTGGGTCACACAGGGTGAGGGGCTGGGTCACACAGGGTGAGAGGCTGGGTCACACATTGTGAGGGGCTGGGTCACACAGGGTGAGGGGCTGGGTCACTCAGGGTGAGGGCTGGGTCACACAGGGGTGAGGGGCTGGGTCACGCAGGGTGAAGGGCTGGGTCACAGGGTGAAGGCTGGGTCACACAGGGTGAGGGGCTGGGTCACACAGGGAGAGGGACTAGGTCACACAGGGTGAGGGGCTAGGTCACACATTGTGAAGGGCTGGGTCACACAGGGTGAGAGGTTGGGTCACTCAGGTTGAGGGGCTGGGTCACACAGGGGTGAGGAACTGAGTCACGCAGGGTGAAGGGCTGGGTCTCGCAGGGTGAAGGGCTGGGTCACACACGCTGAGGGACTGGGTCACACAGGATGAGGAGGTGGGTCACACAGGGTGAGGGGCTGGGTCGCAAAGGGTGAGGGGCTAGGTCACACAGGTGTGAGGGGTTTGATCACACAGGGTAAGGAGCTGGGTCACACAGGGGTGAGGGGCTGGGTCACGCAGTGTGAGGGGCTGGGTTACGCAGGGTGAGGGGCTGGGTCATACCTGATGAGGGGCTGGGTTACACAAGGTGAGGGGATGGGTCTCACAGAGTGAGGGGCTCGGTCACACAGGGTGAGGGGCTCGGTCACATAGGGGTTAGGGGCTTGGTCACGCAGGGTGAGGGACTGGGTCACACAGGGTGAGGGGCTAGGTTACACAGGGTGAGGGGCTGAGTCACACATGGTGAGGGGATGAGTTACACAAGGTGAGGGGATGGGTCACACAGTTTGAGGGGCTGTGTCACACAGGGTGAGGGGCTGGGTCACACAGTGTGAGGGGCTGGGTCACATAGGGTGTGGGGTCGGGTCACACAGGGTGAGGAGCTGGGACACACAGGGTGAGGAGCTGTGTCACACAGGGTGAGGAGCTGTGTCACACAGGGTGAGGGGTTGGGTCACACAGGGGTGAGGGGCTGGGTCACACAGGGTGAGGGGCTGGGTCACACAGGGGTGAGGGGCTGGGTCACACAGTGTGAGGGGCTGGGTCACATAGGGTGTGGGGTCGGGTCACACAGGGTGAGGAGCTGGGACACACAGGGTGAGGAGCTGTGTCACACAGGGTGAGGAGCTGTGTCACACTGAGTGAGGAGCTGTGTCACACAGGGTGAGGGGTTGGGTCACACAGGGTGAGGAGCTGTGTCACACAGGGTGAGGGGCTGGGTCACACAGGGGTGAGGGGCTGGGTCCTAAGCACACCCTATGGTAAAGGCCTCAGCCTGGACGAGTGAGGACTGTACTGCCACTCAAATAGAAACTGTACAAGTTATGTTCTGCTCGTGGAATGTAGGCAAGAGACGCACCACATCAGCAGCTGGACAGACGCGGGGGCAAGGCACCGTGTGGGGGAGGACATCAGGTGGAGGCCAGAGGAATCCATGTACCTCGTCGACCCCATCCCAGGCAGCCAGGCAGGCTGAGTTAACACTGTCGACGCCAGGGGAAGGGAAACCATCTGAAGTAACTATGGTTCTGTCCCAGTCATCATGTCATGTCAACACGTACGAGCAAAAGATATTCTTCTCAAATTATTTAGTTTAACCATTTCTAATTCATGCTCATAGGTGTATACAAACCTACACAATATTAAATGCAAAATGACCACAAGGTCGTGAACTACGACCAAATATGACAAACACAAGATTTATTCTCAAATGATACACAGATTCTACACGAATCATTCCACAAGGTCTGCCAGACTACACCCCCAGCCTCAACCATATCACTACCAGGTTCAAAGTGTCGTACCCATTTGCCTGGTAACCACACTGGTATGGGATCTTGATGGTCTTAGATATGAGTCCTTATCTCAGTAAGTCCTTATCTCAAGACCGTATCAGTCGACAGGTACTGGATAGTTAATGTATGGTCTATGTGGCCATGTGAACTGTATACATCAGACGTAGGTATACCTCGACCAACTGCCACAGACGACAGAGGTGATGTCGAAGTCTTAACTCCCTTACTCCCTCCCACAGCCAAGGTAGGAGGGCACAGCCACCATCCCTGCCTCGTTTGTGTAGGAGAGGGGATGGTCCGCCATCTGTGGCTTGATCAGAAAAGAAGTGGCCGTATGATTATGATGCTCGGGGCCAGAGGGCAGCACAATACTTCCCACGTATTCCCTGCGTGTCGTAGAAGGCGACTAAAAGGGGTGGGAGCGGGGGTTGGAAATCCTCCCCTCCTGCTTTACTTTTCCAAAAGACGGAACAGAGAAGGGGGCCAAGTGAGGATTTTCCCTCTAAGACTCAGTCATCTGTTCTTGTCGCTACCTCCCTAACGCGGGAAATAGCAAATATTCGGGTAGTCACTTGTTCACTAAATGGCGTCCTAGCTACGTCTCTTCACTGTATATCAACTGACTATTATATTTGTTGTATCTCTCCTGATGATGGGATTATTACACGAAAGTGCACTTGGGAACTTATCGTGTTTCATTTCCCCGTGGACTCAGAGAAATCTGTTCCTTTTGCCCAACTGGCAGGCTGGATGTGTAGAGAGGACCGCCAGGTGGTGCAGAGCAGCATCCTCCACTCGACCACCTTCTGCCCCATACGTGGATGACGTGTATGTCATCACCAAGTCTGAAGTGCCCACAGAAGATGATGATGATCCAGTCATCTTGAAATTCATCTACGTGAGGACGGGTAGCAAGTGACCCTCAGTATGGAAATACCGTCCACTCAAGCCCACTGGCTGAGGCAGACGCCTGGACGCTGGAGAGTGGGCGGGTGCCAGAGACACGTACATATTTAAGGCATGACCAGATCCTACCTCAATCGTGTTTATAGAAACTGTCCACCACAGGACCTCTCCCACCAGGAAAGTCCAGATTATAACAAATTATTATTGTCTTCTCTAATCAGACCATCAATAATGATAAATGACTTATTTTCCTCCCTCCACAAGCAGTACCATAGATACGTTTAAGTATAAACTTAATAAAGATTTTCCTTTTAATCTACGACTGACAATTCACAATTTTGGCCCTCCTCAGCTATTACCTAAGTCTACAGATCTTCCTCCTCTATGAAAGATCTAAACGCCTCTTCTACTGTCACCCAGACCAGTTCATGAGTGTTTCTATTCTCATCCAACAACACAAATAGCTTCGTTAAGGACCCAGAAATCAGCTGCTGTTTGAGACCATGTGTCATCACTCGTTAACCAGACCTACCAGCAACCTGGGTCTGTGCACAGAGTGTCACACACAAGAACCAGATGTCTCCTACCCGTCTGATCGACGAATCGTATATACTCGAGATAATACTAAATCACAACGTTACATGCCATATATCTTGAGATCGACTTTACATCATCGTCTACGAGAAGGACCAGAAGACGACCCCGTGACTACATTATATACGAAACGACCTCACACAGGACACAAACCCCGTGTGGTCGGTCGGTGGAGCTGCCCACATGAGGGCTGTGAATTTAGAATAACGTTATCGCTATTGGCGTAATGACATTACTCAGCCCACGCTGGCCAGCCCACCTTCAACTTGCTGGCCATCCAAAATATCAACCAACACTCGACGACATCTCACACAAAACAGTCAAAACACTGAAACCATTCCCACAACCTTGCGAGACTTAGCCAGAGCCAAGCACGTAAGAAAATACACATCTGTGGAATGTGTCATCAGCCGACGGGTCAAGCAAGCTAGGACGGTACACAAGCTCTCACCTATGACACCGGATGACCTCACTTCATGACGTCATGCGATGCCACCAAGCGCACAGACCGGAGGGGAAAAAGGGTGACCCATTGAACTTGCCTCTCATCCGCTTCCCGTACCAAACTCGAACACCAGCGTCCGTGGGGGGAGCTTGGATCCTACATATAGATATAATCTCTGTTCCCAGTCACAAATATAACCCCTTCAAGATGTGAACTTCTCCTCTTCTTTCCGTTTTCTGTATTTTCTTAATACCTTGCTACAAATACTGTAGTATGAAGATGGGGAAGGTCTATGTGTTCAAAATGTCTCAAATATAATTCAGTAATAAAGGGAGAAATGACCACAGGATATTTAATTCACATTTCACCCAATGAAGATAAAATTTGAAAGAAAATATTGGAGAAGAAAAATGGTGAACATTAACTGTTTTGGTCCTCAACAAAGAATGAAAGAGAGAAAATATCTTGCGTACCCACACGATATATGTATAGCGCACACACACACACACACACACACACACACACACACAGTATAACTTCTCACATCCGGGAACCTTGGACTGAACAATTGTAGATTTTCATAAATTGCAAGTTTTTGGAAACTCTGACCAAAGTACATAGCCTAGCTCTGCAGAGTTCCTTGCATAGCCATTTCTGCATGACACATCTTATTAATCATCCTACACACACTGCTTTGTTCCTCTTGTGGCATAGCCTCCCACTATGTACTATGAAATAAAAGAAAAGAATACAAAATGATTACAGAGAATTTTGTATCTATACATAATATCACCGTCCAAGTTTCCACTTCCAGAGTGAGATGTGTGTGTGTGTGTGTGTGTGTGTGTGTGTGTGTGTGTGTGTGTGTGTGTGTGTGTGTAGGACGAGTGGTAGAAGTTTACACATCCCGGGGGTGAGGAAGAGGATGATGGAGGGGAGGGTGTGCCACGGTCGTCTGGGGAGATGGCGCGGGTGAGGAGGAGGGACGAAAGAGGAGGAGAAGGAGAAAGAAGAAGAAAGAGAGAAGGAAAGAGAGAAGAAGAAGAAAAAAGAAAGAAGAAGAAGAAGAATGAGAGAAGGAAAGAAATGAATAAAGAAAGAAAGAAGGAAGAAGAAGAAGAAGAAGAAGAAGAAGAAGAAGAAGAAGAAGAAGAAGAAGAAGAAGAATGAGAGAAGGAAAGAAAGAAGAAAATGAAGAAAGAAAGAAAGAAAGAAAGAAGAATTCCGACTTTAGTCTCCAAGCCAAATTTCATTCATCACCTCCTCCTCGTCCTCCTCCCACTAAGGACCAGACAGAAGAGCAAGTGGTTCCCTCGAGTGTGTTCGTCTCTCTGGCTGGCTGGCTGGCTGGCTGGGCCAAGCCAAGGGAACATCCTCACCCTCTTCCGGGAGGAAATGTCACACATTAACAAACCAGATGAGCTCAATTATTCACCCGTTTGTGTTGAAGCAGCTACTGTGTTACTACGGGGGGGGGGGGACACATGGAGAGGAAGAGATAGCTCTCAACGTTTCATTCTTACCCACCCACACACACACACACACACACACACACACACACACACACACACAAACACACACATACACTCATCTTCCTCCACAAGTTCAGTTCCCTCTCAGCCCGTGTACACAAGCACTCCAGCCAGGCCATACACCAAGAATTCTTCATCTCGACCCAATGTACATATGTTCTCCCTCCATTCCTAGTTACAGAGGCTCCCTTCCCTCCATCCAGGATAGCTCACACTCCCTCCATACAATGTAGCCCTCCCTCCCTTCCATACAGGACAGCACTCTCTCCCTTCCATACAGGGTAGCCCTCCCTCCCTTCCATACAAGACAGCACTCCCTCCCTCCCATACATACACATACAACACTCACACATAGACCCACTCTTTCCCCTACAAACAAACAACCTCCAAAAGGACAATCCACGTCTGCCCTCACCCACGAAGGTGTTGTCATACCTACAAAAAAAAAAAGAAAACAACGGATGTGAATTAGGATATTCCAACAATTTCTGGAGAGACAAAATTTCTTGCCACTTCTGCTGGTGTGCAAATGGGGCTCATTATCATGCAGGACCACCCATGTCATCTTCTAGTGGGTCCCCACCTCCGATGGGAGGAGGGGCCCATGTCGAAGGACGGGGGGAGGGCCCTTGTCGAAGGATGGTGGGAGGTCCCATGTCGAAGGACGGGGGGAGGTCTCATGTCGAAGGATGAGGAGGAGGGCCCATGTCGAACGATGAGGAGGAGGGCCCATGTCGAAGGATGAGAAGGAGGGCCCATGTAGAAGGATGAGGGGAGGTCCCATGTCGAAGGATGAGGAGAGGTCCCATGTCGAAGGACGGGGGGAGGGCCCTCGCCGAAGGATGAGGGGAGGTCCCATGTCCAAGGATGAGGAGGAGGGCCCATGTCGAAGGATGAGGAGGAGGGCTCATGTCGAAGGATGAGGAGGAGGGCCCATGTCGAAAGATGAGGAGGAGGGCCCATGTCGAAGGATGAAGAGGAGGGCCCATGTCGAAGGATGAGGAGGAGGGCCCATGTCGAAGCATGAGGAGGAGGGCCCACGTCGAAGCATGAGCGAGGCCCACGTCAAGTGTGAGAACTCGAAGTCTACTAAACACTTAATATGTTCCACTCAGAAGGTATGAGCCAAAATAGTATGTAGCGCTCATGTATCAGCTGTGCTGGAAGGTACCTTTACTTGATGTGCTGGTTGTAGTCTCTCATGGTTGTAGTCAATATGTTATGATCTAGTGGATGTGGGCTCCCGGGCCTGGTGAACTACTGGTGGTGGATGGCTGTATGGTACTCATGATACATGGTTGACGGAATTCTTGTATAGTGCCATTGTACAAAGCCAAAGGGGATAAAGGTGAGTGTTCAAATTACAAAGGTATACGTTTGTTGAGTATTTCAGGGAAGTTATATGGGAGGGTATTGATTGAGAGGGTCAAGGCATGTACAGAGCATCAGATTGGGGAAGAGCAGTGTGGTTTCAGAAGTGGTAGAGGATGTGTGGATCAGGTGTTTGCTTTGAAGAATGTATGTGAGAAATACTTAGAAAAACAGATGGATTTGTATGAAGCATTTATGGATCTGGAGAAGGCATATGATAGAGTTGATAGAGATGCTTTGTGGAAGGTTTTAAGAGTATATGGTGTGGGAGGTAAGTTGCTAGAAGCAGTGAAAAGTTTTTACCAAGGATGTAAGGCATGTATACGAGTAGAAGAGAGGAAAGTGACTGGTTCCCAGTGAATATCTCCATGGTTGTTTGATTTGTGTATTGATGGGGTGGTTAGGGAAGTGAATGCAAGAGTTTTGGAAAGAGGGGCAAGTATGCAGTCTGTTGTGGATGAGAGGGCTTGGGAAGTGAGTCAGTTGTTGTTCGCTGATGATACAGTGCTGGAGGCTGATTCGAGTGAGAAACTGCAGAGGTTGGTAACTGAATTAGGTAAAGTGTGTTCAAGGAGAAAGTTAAGAGTAAATGTGAATAAGAGCAAGGTTATTAGGTTCAGTAGTGTTGAGGGACAAGTTAATTGGAATCTAAGTTTGAATGGAGAAAAACTGGAGAAAGTGAAGTGTTTTAGATATGTGGGAGTGGACTTAGCAGCGGATGGAACCATGGAAGCGGAAGTGACTCACAGGGTGGGGGAGGAGGCGAAAGTTCTGGGAGCGTTGAAGAATGTGTGGCAGGTGAGAACGTTATCTCGGAGAGCAAAAAATGGGTATGTTTGAAGGAATAGTGGTTCCAACAATGTTATATAGTTGCGAGGAATGGGCTTTAGATAGGGTTGTGCGGAGAAGGGTGGATGCGTTGGAAACGAGATGTTTGAGGACAATATGTGGTGTGAAGTGGTTTGATCGAGTAAATATTGAAAGGGTAAGAGATATGAGGTAATAAAAAGAGTGTGGTTGAGAGGGTAGAATAGGCTGTATTGAACTGGTTTGGACATATGGAGAGAGTGAGTGAGGAAAGATTGACAAAGAGGATATATGTGTCAGAGGTGGAGGGACGAAGAAGTGGGAAACCAAACTGGAGGTGGAAGGATGGAATGAAAAAGATTTTGAGCGATCGAGGCCTGAACATACGGGAGGGTGAAAGGTGTGCAAGGAATAGAGTGAATTGGAACGATGTGGTATACCGGGGTCGACGTGCTGTCAATGGATTGAGCCAGGGCATGTGAAGCGTCTATGGCGTACACCATAGAAAGGTCTGTGAGGTCTGGATGTGGAAAGGGAACTGCGGTTTCGGTGCATATATATATATATATTTATATATATATATATTTTTTTTTTTTTATACTTTGTCGCTGTCTCCCGCGTTTGCGAGGTAGCGCAAGGAAACAGACGAAAGAAATGCCCCCCCCCCCATACACATGTACATACACACGTCCACACACGCAAATATACATACCTACACAGCTTTCCATGGTTTACCCCGGACGCTTCACATGCCTTGATTCAATCCACTGACAGCACGTCAACCCCTGTATACCACATCGCTCCAATTCACTCTATTCCTTGCCCTCCTTTCACCCTCCTGCATGTTCAGGCCCCGATCACACAAAATCCTTTTCACTCCATCTTTCCACCTCCAATTTGGTCTCCCTCTTCTCCTCGTTCCCTCCACCTCCGACACATATATCCTCTTGGTCAATCTTTCCTCACTCATTCTCTCCATGTGCCCAAACCATTTCAAAACACCCTCTTCTGCTCTCTCAACCACGCTCTTTTTATTTCCACACATCTCTCTTACCCTTACGTTACTTACTCGATCAAACCACCTCACACCACACATTGTCCTCAAACATCTCATTTCCAGCACATCCATCCTCCTGCGCACAACTCTATCCATAGCCCACGCCTCGCAACCATACAACATTGCTGGAACTACTATTCCTTCAAACATACCCATTTTTGCTTTCCGGGATAATGTTCTCGACTTCCACACATTTTTCAAGGCTCCCAAAATTTTCGCCCCCTCCCCCACCCTATGATCCACTTCCGCTTCCATGGTTCCATCCGCTGACAGATCCACTCCCAGATATCTAAAACACTTCACTTCCTCCAGTTTTTCACCATTCAAACTCACCTCCCAATTGACTTGACCCTCAACCCTACTGTACCTAATAACCTTGCTCTTATTCACATTTACTCTTAACTTTCTTCTTCCACACACTTTACCAAACTCCGTCACCAGCTTCTGCAGTTTCTCACATGAATCCGCCACCAGCGCTGTATCATCAGCGAACAACAACTGACTCACTTCCCAAGCTCTCTCATCCCCAACAGACTTCATACTTGCCCCTCTTTCCAAGACTCTTGCATTTACCTCCCTAACAACCCCATCCATAAACAAATTAAACAACCATGGAAACATCACACACCCCTGCCGCAAACCTACATTCACTGAGAACCAATCACTTTCCTCTCTTCCTACACGTACACATGCCTTACATCCTCGATAAAAACTTTTCACTGCTTCTAACAACTTGCCTCCCACACCATATATTCTTAATACCTTCCACAGAGCATCTCTATCAACTCTATCATATATATATATATATATATATATATATATATATATATATATATATATATATATATATATATATATATATATATATATAACAGTGGGCCTACTCACATACCCAACATTTCCCGTAATACAGAATTTTTTTTTTTTTTTTTTTTTTTTTTATACTTTGTCGCTGTCTCCCGCGTTTGCGAGGTAGCGCAAGGAAACAGACGAAAGAAATGGCCCAACCCCCCCCCATACACATGTACATACACACGTCCACACACGCAAATATACATACCTACACAGCTTTCCATGGTTTACCCCAGACGCTTCACATGCCTTGATTCAATCCACTGACAGCACGTCAAACCCTGTATACCACATCGCTCCAATTCACTCTATTCCTTGCCCTCCTTTCACCCTCCTGCATGTTCAGGCCCCGATCACACAAAATCTTTTTCACTCCATCTTTCCACCTCCAATTTGGTCTCCCTCTTCTCCTCGTTCCCTCCACCTCCGACACATATATCCTCTTGGTCAATCTTTCCTCACTCATTCTCTCCATGTGCCCAAACCATTTCAAAACACCCTCTTCTGCTCTCTCAACCACGCTCTTTTTATTTCCACACATCTCTCTTACCCTTACGTTACTTACTCGATCAAACCACCTCACACCACACATTGTCCTCGAACATCTCATTTCCAACACATCCATCCTCCTGCGCACAACTCTATCCATAGCCCACGCCTCGCAACCATACAACATTGTTGGAACCACTATTCCTTCAAACATACCCATTTTTGCTTTCCGAGATAATGTTCTCGACTTCCACACATTTTTCAAGGCTCCCAAAATTTTCGCCCCCTCCCCCACCCTATGATCCACTTCCGCTTCCATGGTTCCATCCGCTGACAGATCCACTCCCAGATATCTAAAACACTTCACTTCCTCCAGTTTTTCTCCATTCAAACTCACCTCCCAATTGACTTGACCCTCAACCCTACTGTGCCTAATAACCTTGCTCTTATTCACATTTACTCTTAACTTTCTTCTTCCACACACTTTACCAAACTCAGTCACCAGCTTCTGCAGTTTCTCACATGAATCAGCCACCAGCGCTGTATCATCAGCGAACAACAACTGACTCACTTCCCAAGCTCTCTCATCCCCAACAGACTTCATACTTGCCCCTCTTTCCAGGACTCTTGCATTTACCTCCCTAACCAATACAGAAATACAGAAATACTCTGATCAAAAGATATGATACAAGAAATCAGGACGTCCGTAGAGGGAAATGTACCACTAAAATAGCAGCTGAATCAGATGTTATCCATCTCTTCTCTCGAGCCAGGAAGTGTGTGTGTGTGTGTGTGTGTGTGTGTGTGTGTGTGTGTGTGTGTGTGTGTGTGCTTGTGGTGTATGTGTTGTGTGTGTGTGTGTGTGTGTGTGTGTGTGTGTGTGTGTGTGTGTGTGTGTGTGTGTGTCTCCCTGCTGACTGATCGCCAAGACTATTGATAGCGTTAAGGTGATGACATGTTCAACCATGGGGGAGGATGACATGTTCAACCATGGGATGTTGTGTGTCGCAACTCCCCCAGACGACTGGTGACCCGTAGCCCAATCGTCGCACGAACACAAGCCAGTAATCCATCATACTTTGGAGGTAAATCCTTACAGCCTTCCAGCAGCACAATGGGGTAGCTGGAAGTTAGACCCCGAGGGATGTAAGAGCACCTAATACACCACCTTCTCCAAACACAAACTCACACACACACACACACACACACACACAACACACACACACACACACACACACACACACATACACACACACACACACACACACACACACACATCACAAGCAGACACACACACACACACACGCATACACACAACACATACACCCACACACACACACACACACACACATACACACACACACACATACACACACACACACACACACACACACACACACACACACACACACACACACACATTACAAGCAGACACACACACACACACACGCATACACACAACACATACACCTACACACACACACACACACACACACACATCACAAGCAGACACACACACACACACACACACACACACACACACACACACACACACACACACACACATCACAAGCAAACACAGGCGTCAAAGCACAGACCCCCCCCCCCCTTCCCACGCGTTCCAATATTCCAGACTAATTTCCAGCGAGGTGATCTTCCAAAAACCTTATGGGACGTGACGTCACGGCAAAAATGAATCCCAGGCGACCTCCACGTTTCCCTAAATTAAATTTACATATAGAGTGGTGAATCGATAAGCCTAACATGAGTCTACCATGAGTCTTTCTCTCTTTTTTTTTCGTGTGGTGAGTCAGATGTAATGGTGGTTCATTTGCCAACCTTCAGGAAACGGTAACTCATGAATGAGGATCCTCATCTGCCAACCCGTCATTCATGAATGAGGATCTTCATCTGCCAACCCGTCATTCATGAATGAGGATCTTCATCTGCCAACCCGTCATTCATGAATGAGGATCTTCATCTGCCAACCCGTCATTCATGAATGAGGATCCTCATCTGCCAACCCGTCATTCATGAATGAGTACGTCTGAAGGATTCATCATGTACCCACTGGCTTCACTGATGAAACGTTTCAGATTCGTCATCAGCCAGCCAAGCCAACCAGCCAGCCAGCCAGCCAGCCAGCCAACCAGCCAGCCAGCCAGCCAGCCAGCCTGTCAAGCAGCCAGCCAGCCAGCAAGCAAGTCAGCCAGCTAGCCAGCCAGCCAGCCAGCCAGCCAGCCAGCCAGCCAGCCAAGCAAGTCAGCCAGCTAGCCAGCCAGCCAGCCAGCCAGCCAGCCAGCCAGCCAAGCCAGCCAGCCAGCCAGCCAGCCAGCCAGCCAAGCCAGCCAGCCAGCCAGCCAGCCAGCCAGCCAGCCTCTGACCTTACAATGAAGAGATGAGTACGCTTCAGTTTCATTATCTGCCAGCTGGCATGATGAGTATATTTCAGTTTCATTATCTGCCAGCTGGTCTGATGAGTTTGTTTCAGTTTCATTATCTGTCAGCTGTTCTGATGAGTACGTTTCAGTTTCATTATCTGCCAGCTGGTCTGATGAGTATGTTTCAGTTCATTATCTGTCAGCTGGTCTGATGAGTACGTTTCAGTTTCATTATCTGCCAGCTGGTCTGATGAGTACGTTTCATTGTTTCATCATCGACCATCGTGGTCGAGACCTTCAGTGGTGAGTCAGTTTCACTTCACTCAGGGATGAGGCTCGGGGTCGTGAGGGAAGGGTAAGGGGGGGGTGATGTGGTGGAGGGAAGGTTGGGGGAGGAGGGGGTGTGGAGAGAGAATGAAGGGAGGGGTAGAGAGATGTAGTGAAGGGAGGGGTGAGGGAGGTAAGGAAGGAAGGGGTGAGGGAAGTAGTGAAGGAAGGGGTGAGGGAGGTAGTGAAGGAAGGGTGGAGGGAGGCAGTGAAGGAAGGGTGGAGGGAGGTCGTGAAGGAAGGGTGGAGGGAGGTAGTGAAGGAAGGGTAGAGGGAGGCAGTGAAGGAAGGGTTAAGGGAGGTAGTGAAGGGAGGGGTAAGGGAGGTAGTGAAGGAAGGGGTAAGGGAGACGATGAAGTAATGGGTAAGAGAGGTAGTGAAGGGAGAGGACAGGACGTGTACAGGTGTTCAAGGATGGGATGAAGGTGTGGTGATGTGAAGGGACAGTGATGGGACGGGTGTTTGTGTAAGGGGAGGAGGATGTGAAGGGGGTGAGGTCATGGGACGGTGATAGTGCGAGCGTACACAAGGGGGTAACGACGGAAGGAAGGGGTACGAACAGATTGAGAGACTCATCTTCGTGGCTCACTCCAGAGACCTTCCAGAACCAGTGTCTCTCGCACCTCACTAGCCTTACCACAGCAGCTGCCGTGGTGTTGTTGTTCATACCATCTTTCTATAAAAATAATCCTCGATCCTAGGCGGCACTACCTAAAGTAGCAGGGGAACGAAGACTACTTTGTAATCTAGGGATGCGCTGCTTCTAGTAAGCAGGGAAACGAAGACTTGTTTGGAATGAGGGAAGTCTTTGACAAGGCAGTGATACAGTGATACAGTGATACAGCCTTGCAGTGTAACCTCGAGCAGGCGGCGTCCGGTAACACCGTGTGTTGTTATTACGCATAACACCACATCCTGAGCCACCGTACGTTATACAGGAATGGCCAAAGATCGACTGGAGAACGAGGGAAAATATCAGCGCCGACCTATATCCTCACAGCGACTCACAACATCTCGTAAAAACATTTCTGACAAGATGTGGCACAAAATCTTCCCCTGAGGCATGTCTTTCTCCTGGCTTTCCCTCTTGTCTCTGATCTCCAGTGTGCAGTTCCCTTTCCAGACGTAGTGGTTCGTGAAGTGACATCTAACCCCATTACCATGTTAAGATCGGCGTCCCACAGGGCCCTGGCCTGTCCTCAACTAGCTTCCTTTCCACAACAAAACGATCGCTTCTCCTCACCCTCTTTCCTCAGCCTCTGAAAACCCTCTTTCCTCAGCCTCTGAACCCTCTTTCCTCAGCCTCTGAACCCTCTTTCCTCAGCCTCTGAAAACCCTCTTTCCTCAGCCTCTAAACCCCCTCTTTCCTCAGGCTCTGAACCCTCTTTCCTCAGCCTCTGAAACCCTCTTTCTTCAGCCTCTGAACCATCTTTCCTCAGCCTCTGAAAACCCTCTTTCCTCAGGCTCTGAACCCTCTTTCCTCAGCCTCTGAAACCCTCTTTCCTCAGCCTCTGAACCATCTTTCCTCAGCCTCTAAAAACCCTCTTTCCTCAGTCTCTGAACCCTCTTTCCTCAGCCTCCGAAACCCTCTTTCCTCAGGCTCTGAAAACCCTATTCCCTCAGCCTCTGAAACCCTCTTTGAGGATCCCACTCCACATTCTTCATCTCGCACCCTCTTCCCCACTGCAATCCGATGCTCGTTCGTTCCTCTCGCACTGAACATGTTTACCTCCGCCCCTCAGCTCAGACCTGTGTAGCATCATCTTGTAAGGATGCAGGACGAATCTGGTTAGGTTCAACATCGCAAAAACGCAGTTTCCGCTAATATTTTCATGTAGAAAAATAATCTCACTCTCGTTTTCATGTGTCAAATTTCCCATATACCACATTTCAACTTTAGCAAGAACGCAAATATGTTGGGCCTCACCAGATCCTCCACTCTCTCACGGGAACCTCACGTACCGAACATTACCAAATCTGAATCCCAAAACCTGAGGGGTTATACCACAAATCAATCTTCGTCTGTCCAGTTGCTCCATTTATACAGGAGCCTCATTACTCCTCAGTCTAGAGCATCTCTCACAAGTCTCTTTCTCAGAGTGTGATCATAAAGCCTCTTCCATATCATGTCTCTCCAACCATTCCCTCTCTCTCTGTTCTACAGGTATTACTCCGGCCACTGCTCTGATGAGCAGTCTGTACAGGCGTGTAGCACCCCCTCAGGCAGCCACAGGCTATCATAATGCCATTCTATTTCCTCATACAGCTAAGGTCTGGTCTCGTCTTTCGTTTTCTTTCTTTACTTAATCTTTCCACTCTCAAAACTCAAGTCTACATCAACGGAGCTCACGTTAATCACAATCATCACCTCGTTTTAATCCCCATCACCCTCTCGTTTTAATCCCCATCATCCTCTCGTTTTAATGCCCGTCATCCTCGTTTTAATCCCCATCATCCTCTCGTTTTAATGCCCATCATCCTCGTTTTAATGCCCATCATCCTCTCGTTTTAATGCCCATCATCCTCGTTTTAATCTCCATCATCCTCTCATTTTAATCCCCATCATCACTTCGTTTTAATCCCCATCATCCTCTCGTTTTAATCCCCATCATCCTCTCGTTTTAATCTCCATCATCCTCTCATTTTAATCCCCATCATCACTTCGTTTTAATCCCCATCATCCTCTCGTTTTAATCCCCATCATCCTCTCGTTTTAATCCCCATCACCCTCTCATTTTTAATCCCCATCATCCTCTCGTTTTAATCCCCATCACCCTCTCATTTTTAATCCCCATCATCCTCTCGTTTTAATCCCCATCACCCTCTCATTTTTAATCCCCATCATCCTCTCGTTTTAATCCCCATCATCCTCTCGTTTTAATGCCCATCATCCTCGTTTTAATCTCCATCATCCTCTCATTTTAATCCCCATCATCCTCTCGTTTTAATCCCCATCATCCTCTAGTTTTAATCCCCATCATCCTCTCGTTTTAATCCCCATCATCCTCTAGTTTTAATCCCCATCATCCTCTCGTTTTAATCCCCATCATCCTCTCGTTTTAATCCCCATCATCCTCTAGTTTTAATCCCCATCATCCTCTCGTTTTAATCCCCATCATCCTCTCGTTTCTCTTATAATAAACTCATCATTTGACCATTTCATTAAACATGACCTCGACTGGAGTAAATGCGTCAGCACAGGTCACGTCAGCTGGCGTAGAAGAAGAGGGAAATCGTCTCTGACACTGTGTGTGTGTGTGTGTGTGTGTGTGTGTGTGTGTGTGTGTGTGTGGCGAGTGTCACTGGCCGGCTCCCTCAAGGGTCACAATGTTTGCTGCCACACGACAGATACCATAGGTTGTTTACCCTGGCCACCCCGCACGTCCTGCCCCAGATGACGAGAAGCTCCTGACGTCATGACAGCTGTAGCCAATATGAATCACCAGAAGCTCCTGACGTCATGACAGCTGCAGCCAATTCCAGTTACCAGAAGCTTCTGACGTCATAACAGCTGCAGCCAATACCAGATAAGAGAAGCATCTGACCTCATGACAGCTGCAGCCAATACTAGGTACCAGAAGCTCCTGACGTCATAACAGTTGCAGCCAATACTAGGTACCAGAAGCTCCTGACGTCATGACAGCTGCAGCCAATACCAGATGCCAGAAGCACCTGACGTCATAACAGTTGCAGCCAATACCAGTCACCAGATGCTCCTGACGTCATGACAGCTTCACCAATACCAGCTATCAGAAGCTCCTGACGTCATGACAGTTAGAGCTAATACCAGTCATCAGAAGCTCCTGACGTCATGAGAGTTACAGCTAATATCATGTATCAGAAGCTCCTGACGTCATGACATCTGCAGCCAATACCAGCTACCAGAAGCTCCTGAAGTGATGATAGCTGCAGCCAATACCAATCACCAGAAGCTCCTTACGTCATGACAGTTACAGCCAATACCAGGTATCAAAGGCTCCTTACGTCATGACAGCTGCAGCCAGTACCAAGTACCAGAAGCTCCTGACGTCATGACAGCTGCAGCCAATACCAGTTACCAGAAGCTCCTGACGTCACGACAGTTGCAGCCAGCGCCAGTATTTCTCTCCCCCAGAGGTAGGATCTCCCCCCACGTCAAGCGAAGCGTATAATGTTCACATTTACATAACCAGACACTTTACTAGGGGGAAATATAGCCATTATAATGACCCCAGAGATGGCTAGCATCCTTGTGTACAATAATGCCAGATCATTCGCTGAGCACAATGGTCAAATCTGGTATTTGTGGATCGTGGTAATTCTTCAAGTTCACCTCTACAGTCGCTGTCGTGCAGAATTTACCAGACGATCAAGGTGGGGTTGTGACAGCTGTTCAGAATTTACCAGGTGATCCAGGTGGGGTTGTGACAGCTGTTCAGAATTTACCAGGTGATCCAGGTGGAGTTGTGACAGCTGTTCAGAATTTACCAGGTGATCTAGGTGGAGTTGTGACAGCTGTTCAGAATTTACCAGGTGATCCAGGTGGGGTTGTGACAGCTGTTCAGAATTTACCAGGTGATCCAGGTGGAGTTGTGACAGCTGTTCAGAATTTACCAGATGATCCAGGTGGAGTTGTGACAGCTGTTCAGAATTTACCAGATGATCCAGGTGGAGTTGTGACAGCTGTTCAGAATTTACCAGGTGATCTAGGTGGAGTTGTGACAGCTGTTCAGAATTTACCAGGTGATCTAGGTGGAGTTGTGACAGCTGTTCAGAATTTACCAGGTGATCCAGGTGGGGGTGGTAACACGAAGCTGAAATCATTCTCGCTGGGACCAGTTACTTGTTATGTAGCGTTACGAAGACCCCTGGTTCGATCCCCACTAACCACTGCAGTAAACAGTGTTGCCAGGACGGTACAATACCGGTGTTGACAGATTTAGGTGTTGCCAGGACGGTACAGTACCAGTGTTGGCAGATTTAGTGTTGCCAGGACGGTACAGGTAGCAGTGTTGGCAGATTTAGGTGTTGCCAGGACGGTACAGTAGCAGTGTTGGCAGATTTAGGTATCGCCAGGACGGTACAGTACCAGTGTTGGCAGATTTAGGTGTTGCCAGGACGGTACAGTACCAGTGTTGGCAGATTCAGGTGTTGCCAGGACGGTACAGTACCAGTGTTGGCAGGTACAGTAGCAGTGTTGGCAGATTTAGGTGTCGCCAGGACGGTACAGTACCTAAGTGATGTGTTCCAATAAGTGTTTGTTTTCCATGAGATCGGTACGCCTAGTGTGTACCATAGGATCCGACGGCATGTGTCAAGTCGCAACACAAACATACACACGGTCGTGTGGCACACAGTGACAGTGATCGTCTGACGTCTCTGTCTCACACGACCGACGGGGCCTGACGTAAGTAGCGGCACTGGCTGACTGTCTCTCTCTGTCTCAGGTGACTGACGGAGCCTGACGTAAGTAGCGACACTGGCTGACTGTCTCTCTCTGTCTCAGGTGACTGACGGAGCCTGACGTAAGTAGCGACACTGGCTGACTGTCTCTCCCTGTCTCAGGTGACTGACGGGGCCTGACGTAAGTAGCGGCACTGGTTGACTAACTCTCCCTGTCTCAGGTGACTGACGGGGCCTGACGTAAGTAGCGACACTGGCTGACTGTCTCTCCCTGTCTCAGGTGACTGACGGGGCCGAGAGAACCTGACTAGCAGCGTCGAGACGAGGCGAAGTGATAAGGCATCAACAGTGGCAGGATGTCCGCCACGCCCCCTTCCTCCCGAGGGCTGCTATCGACGACCTCTCGTGACCAAATGAGGAACTTCCACCTCAGATGAATTTATCGAACAGGCCAAGTGGCAGGTCTCTCGTGGTGGGGGCCGCGCCCGCCACCGCCCCGGGACATCGCCATGGGCACGTGTGGACGGGTGTGGAGAAGGAGGAGGAGGAGGGAGCAACAACATTGGAACCATATGATCTCGACGTGAATCTCCTTGTGTGGTGACGATACGATGCTCCAGAGGAGAAGACAAAGAAACGTTTCTCCTCCAGGTGACAAGTGTCAGGTTGGGGCCCTGCCTCCAACTGGGCCGTCCTGGTGGATCGTGTTCTCCGTGGCACTACGTCTGCAGGAGAGAGAGAGAGAGAGAGAGAGAGAGAGAGAGAGAGAGAGAGAGAGAGAGAGAGAGAGAGAGAGAGAGAGAGAGAGACAGAATACATGACCCACTTAAGTAACAAAAGAGACACACTATATATATATATATATATATATATATATATATATATATATATATATATATATATATATATATATATATATATATAGCTGAGTGAGTGCGTTTAGCAGTTTTGATACACGAGACCGGGTCATAGTGATGGGTGATTTGAATGCAAATGTGAGTAACATGGCAGTGGAGGGAATAATTGATGTACATGGGGTGTTCAGTGTTGTAAATGGAAAGGGTGGAGAGCTTGTAGATTTCTGCGCTGAAAAAGAACTGGTGATTGGGAATACCTGGTTTAAAAAGGGAGATATACATAAGTATACGTATGTAAGTAGGAGAGATGGCCAGAGAGCGTTATTGGATTACGTGTTAATTGACAGGCGCGTGAAAGAGAGACTTTTGGATATCAATGTGCTGAGAGGTGCAACTGAAGGGATGTCTAATCATTACCTTGTGGAGGCTAATGTGAAGATCTGAAGAGATATTCAGAAAAGGAGAGAAAATGTTGGGGTGAAGAGAGTGGTGAGAGTAAGTGAACTTGGGAAGGATACTTGAGTGAGGAAGTACCAAGAGAGGTTGAATGCAGAATGGAAAAAGGTGAAAGTAAATGACGTAAGGGGAGTGGGGGAGGAATGAGATGTATTTAGGGAAGCAGTGATGGCTTTCGCAAAAGCTGCCTGTGGCATGAGAAAGGTGGGAGGTGGGCAGATTAGGAAGGGTAGTGAGTGGTGGGATGAAGAAGTAAAATTGTTAGTGAAAGAGATGAGAAGGGCATTTGGACGATCTTTACAAGGAAATAGTGCAAATGACTAGGATATGTATAAAAGAAAGAGGCAGGAGGTCAAGAGAAAGGTGCAAGAGGTGAAAAAGAGGGCAAATGAGAGTTGGGGTGAGAGAGTACCGTTAAATTTTAGGGAGAATAAAAAGATGCTCTGGAAGGAGGTAAATAAAGTGCGTAAGACAAGGGAGCAAATGGGAACTTCAGTGAAGGGCGCAAATGGGGAGTTGATAACAAGTAGTGGTGATGTGAGGAGATGGAGTGAGTATTTTGAAGGTTTGTTGAATGTGTTAGATGATAGAGTGGCGGATACAGAGTGTTTTGGTCGAGGTGGTGTGCGAAGTGAGAGGGTCAGGGAGAATGGTTTGGTAAACACAGAAGAGGTAGTGAAAGCTTTGCGGAAGATGAAAGCCGGCAAGGCGGCGGGTTTGGATGGTACTGCAGTGAAATTTATTAAAAAAAGGGGGTGACTGTGTTGTTGACTGGTTGGTGAGGATATTCAATGTACGTATGGCTCATGGTGAAGTGCCTGAGGATTGGCGGAATGCATTCATAGTGTCATTGTACAAAGACACTTACAGAGGTATAAGTTCGTTGAGTATTCCTGGGAAATTATATGAGAGGGTATTGATTGAGAGGGTGAAGGCATGTACAGAGCATCAGATTGGGGAAGAGCAGTGTTGTTTCAGAAGCGGTAGAGGAAGTGTGGATCAGGTGTTTATTTTGAAGAATGTATGTGAGAAATACTTAGAAAAAAATGGCTTTGTATTTGGCATTTATGGATCTGGAGAAGGCATATGATAGAGTTGATAAAGATGCTCTGCGGAAGGTATTAAGGGTATATGGCGTGGGAGGCAAGTTGCTAGAAGCAGTGAAAAGCTTTTATTGAGTATGTAAGGCAGGTGTACGAGTAGGAAGAGAGGAAAATGATTGGCTCCTAATGAATGTCGGGGAGCGGCAGGGGTGCATAATGTCTCCATGGGTGTATAATTTGTTTATGGATAGGGTGGTTAGGGAGGTGAATGCAAGAGTTTTGGAGAGAGGGGCAGGTGTACAGTCTGTTGTGGATGAGAGGGCTTGAGAAGTGAGTCAGTTGTAGTTTGCTGATGATACAGAGCTGGTGGCTGATTCGCGTGAGAAACTGCAGAAGCTAGTGACTGAGTTTGGTAAAGTGTGAGAGAGAAGAAAGCTGAGAGTAAATGTGAATAAGAGGAAGGTTATTAGATACAGCAGGGTTGAGGGACAAGTCAATTGGGAGGTAAGTTTGAATATAGAAAAAATCGAGGAAGTTAAGTGCTTCAGTTATCTGGGAGTGGATTAAGCAGTGGATGGAACCATGGAAGCGGAAGTGAGTTACAGGGTGGAGGAGGGGGCTAAGGCGAGAACGTTATCTCGGAGAGCAAAAATGGGTATGTTTGAAGGAATAGTGGTTCCAACAATGTTATATGGTTGCCAGGCGTGGGCTATAGATAGGGTTGTGCGGAAGAGGGTGGATGTGTTGGAAATGAGATGTTTGAGGACAATATGTGGTGTGAGGTGGTTTGATCGAGTAAGTAATGAAAGGGTAAGAGAGATGTGTGGTAAAAAAAAGTGTGGTAGAGAGAGCAGTAGAGGGTGTATTGAAATGGTTTGGTCACATGGAGAGAATGAGTGAGGAAAGATCGACAAAGAGGATATATGTGTCAAAGGTGGAGGGAACGAGAAGTGGGAGACAAAATTGGAGGTGGAAGGTTGGAATGAAAAAGATTTTGAGCGATCGGAGCCTCAACATGCAGGAGGGTGAAAGGCGTGCAAGGAATAGAGTGCATTGGAACGATGTGGTATACCGGGGTCGAAGTGCTGTCAATGGATTGAACCAGGGCATGTGAAACGTCCGGGGTAAACTATGGAAAGTTTTGTGGGGCCACATTCGTTCACACTCAGTCACTAGCTGTCATGTAATAATGCATCGAAACCACAGCTCCCTTTCCACATCCAGGCCCCACGGAACTTTCCATGGTTTACCCCAGACGGCCGAGATGACCCAGACGTACATGAGATGCCAAGACGGTGTCTGCGTCCACACACACACACACACACACACACACACACACACACACACATAGAGGCAGGCAGTCCTCCTCGTGTAAACAGAGCGGCGTGTCGGATCCTAAGGTAGAGCTGTCGTGAAGCACATTATAAAATTCAACCACGACTTAGGATAAGAGAGAATCTTATACTTTCCTCCCTAGTCCTCTCGTACTTTCCCATCCATTTCCCCCTCACATCCACTCCTTTCCAATCCACTTACCCCCATCCACTCACCCCCTTCCCCAACGATCCCCCCCCCCCCCATCCGTCAATATAATCGTTTGAAATCCATTAAGTCCACAAAAGCAGTAGTAAGAATGAACACGGGAGGGTGTTCTCCAGCGATCCTCGACCAGCTCCGCCCAGCACCCCTCCACCAGCCCCGCCCACAGATAAGCCACAACCAGAAGGCCCGCCCGTACGCCCACCAAAACCACACAACCCGTGCGCCCACCACCGTCGTCCACCTGGGTGGGGCAAGCACAGGGAGGCTCTGGCCTGGACCAGCTGGTCTCCCACCTCAACCTTCCGCCGCTGAGCCGCTCTCACATCCGACCTACCCACGATCTCTCTCTCTCTCTCTCTCTCTCTCTCTCTCTCTCTCTCTCTCTCTCTCTCTCTCTCTCTCTCTCTCTCTCTGCTAACCTTACCTCCCTTCTGCAGGTCAATCCTCACCACATCTATCTACAAACTTGTTTATGACCTTCGTCATGAGCCAAACGACTTCCCATTGTTCCCTTCACCAGTTCCCTCCCACCGTCCCTTGACCATCCGCTCCTTCAGACGTACACACACCCATCGCCTCCCTCCCCTTCCCCCATAACCTTCTAAGAATTTCCTGGGGACTCCCTATTTCCTCCTGGGACTCCCATTTCCTTCTGAGATCCTAGCTTTCTCCTGAGAATCCCATTTCTTCTGGGATCCACATTTCCTACTGGAGCCTTCATATCTCTTTCCCAGGACTACCCAATCCTACTGAGGTCCCCATTTCCTCCTGAGATCCCCATTTCTCCTAAAGGAACCCCATTCCCCCTTGGGACCCCATTCCCACTCAGGCTCCAAAATTCCCCTAGGACTCCCTGTATCTTCATAGGACTTCCCCCCCCCCCCCCTCCTTTACTCCTAGGACCCCCTCTTTACTCCTAGGACCCCCATTTACTCCTGAGAACCCTATCCCATAATCTTCCTTGGATTGCCCATTACCTTGTTACCCAGCCTCACCACCAAAACCAATATGGCGCAGCTGAAGAAGGTGTTTGTGACCTCGACCATGTATTCTCAGCGCTGACCTGTGTGTGTGTGTGTAACCATCCTACCTGAGTACGACACCTTCGTCATGCGAGCACAACGAACTCAATCCTGACGAAGGACGAGCTGAAGAGCACATCGAACTGAACCCCCTTTGACTTAAGCACTCGAGAGCACATACGGTCTTTTAAACCCCCACATTACGACACCCTTGGCCATGGGTGGACGACTGCATGGATCCCATGACGCCCTCCTGCGTCAGCCATGAACCTCTGCTGTGTGAGCAAAGATGCAGTGCCTGGCAACGCCTGTGGGATGTACCGAGAGACCAACACCAGAATGTACCGGGACACCACGCCAAATATGGTATATATACCGGGAAACCATCATCAGAATGTACCGGGAGACCACGCCAAAATATGGTATATACCGGGAGACCAACACTAAAATATGGTATATACCAGGAGACCACACCAAAATATGGTATATACCGGGAGACCACACCAAATTATGGTATATACCGGGAAACCAACACTAGAATGTACCGGGACACCACGCCAAAATATGGTATATACCGGGAGACCAACACCAGAATGTACCGGGACACCACGCCAAAATATGGTATATACCGGGAACCATGATCAGAATGTACCGGGAGACCACGCCAAAATATGGTATATACCGGGAGACCACACCAAATTATGGTATATACCGGGAGACCAAAATACAACATGGTATGAACAGAGCGCTAGGCAACCGGGTACTTTGATAAACACAAGGTTCACAGGCGTCCATTATGAACAGAAGGTGATCACTGGATGCGAGACACGATCTTGTAGCGGTTCATTTTTTATTTGAAATCAAATCCCCAGCCATCCCTCACGTTTACTGAGGTCAATATAAGGCATGAATCAAAACTTTAAAAATACCACCACCACCACAAGAGTGAAAACAAAATAGAGAAAAAAGGGAAGAAAAATAGTCGCCAAAGAGAGAGAGAGAGAGAGAGAGAGAGAGAGAGAGAGAGAGAGAGAGAGAGAGAGAGAGAGAGAGAGAGAGAGAGAGAGAGAGAGACAGGCTGGAGAGGAGAAGGAGAGGATGTCAGCCGTAATGATGTCTCGTTGAGAAGTCCTCTTCACAGAAGGCTGGAGACTAAGGAGGTCTCGAGGAGGCGCCGCCCAACGCCGCCCTCATGATGAGTGAGGGCTGTCAGTTCCAGCTCCCCCTGGCCGGAGGCCCTCCTCCCACAGCTGGTGCTGCTGGGGGACCTCAGTAACCCAGAGAGCTAGCTACAGCTGGCGCTGCTGGGGACCTCAGTGGCCCCGAGAGCCACAGCTGGCGCTGCTGGGGGACCTCAGTAACCCAGAGAGCCACAGCTGGCGCTGCTGGGGGACCTCAGTAACCCAGAGAGCCACAGCTGGTGCTGGTGGGGGACCTCAGTAACCCAGAGAGCTAGCTACAGCTGGCGCTGCTGGGGACCTCAGTAACCCAGAGAGCCACAGCTGGCGCTGCTGGGGGACCTCAGTAACCCAGAGAGCCACAGCTGGCGCTGCTGGGGGACCTCAGTAACCCAGAGAGCCACAGCTGGTGCTGGTGGGGGACCTCAGTAACCCAGAGAGCTAGCTACAGCTGGCGCTGCTGGGGACCTCAGTGGCCCCGAGAGCCACAGCTGGCGCTGCTGGGGACCTCAGTGGCCCCGAGAGCTACAGCTGGTGCTGCTGGGGAACTCAGTTGCCCCAAGAGCCACAGCTGGTGCTGATGGGAGCCTCAATGACCCCAAGAGCCACAGCTGGTGCTGCTGGAAACCTCAATGACCCCAAGAGCCACAGCTGGCACTGCTGGGGACCTCAATGACCCCGAGAGCCTCCACTGGTGAAAGACTCAGTGACCCCCAAAGGACCTCCACCACTGGCGAGGAGCTGACGAAAGACGCGGTGGGAAGTGTTAAGAAACATCCCACATGATGGCAGACTCCACCGCACCATCATCGTCAACAACCCTCCACACACACTGAGTAGGATCCACCACCTCCTCCCTGACACTCACCACACACACACACACACACACACACACACACACACACACACACACACACATGTGGTACACATCTTTGTCTTTTCAGTGAGCATTTGGCGAATTCCTAAAATGTTCCGTCTCTCTTTAACTTCGTATTTGATCAAAATAATGAAAAAAAAGAAATATATATATATATATATATATATATATATATATATATATATATATATATATATATATATATATATATATATATATATCTGAGCTACGTGTTTTAATCCAGGAGTGGAAATTCCTATTGTCTTTTTTCATCTACTTCTACAGTCACTTTACACTTTACAGCCCTACAAACTTGTGTACTTAAAGGAGATTCCTCCTCCCCCCCGCCTACTCTCTCAAACTACATCGTTGTATACATGTAAACCATTTTTCCCAAACTCTTAAAGTAAACAGTTTTGACGCAACGAATAAACACATTCCAGACACTGAGGCAAATCTGGCATTTTTGTACACGCTTTTTACACACGTTCCTCTGTGTGTATGTTACACATCCAGAACTGTCCTTGTTGTATGTTACACATCCAGAACTGTTCTTGTTGTATGTTACACATCCAGAACTGTCCTTGTTGTATGTTACACATCCAGAACTGTCCTTGTTGTATGTTACACACCCAGAACTGTCCTTGTTGTATGTTACACATCCAGAACTGTTCTTGTTGTATGTTACACATCCAGAACTGTTCTTGTTGTATGTTACACACCCAGAACTGTCCTTGTTGTATGTTACACATCCAGAACTGTCCTTGTTGTATGTTACACATCCAGAACTGTTCTTGTTGTATGTTACACATCCAGAACTGTCCTTGTTGTATGTTACACACCCAGAACTGTCCTTGTTGTATATTACACATCCAGAACTGTCCTTGTTGTATGTTACACATCCAGAACTGTCCTTGTTGTATGTTACACATCCAGAACTGTCCTTGTTGTATGTTACACACCCAGAACTGTCCTTGTTGTATGTTACACATCCAGAACTGTCCTTGTTGTATGTTACACACCCAGAACTGTCCTTGTTGCATGTTACACATCCAGAACTGTCCTTGTTGTATGTTACACATCCAGAACTGTCCTTGTATGTTACACATCCAGAACTGTCCTTGTTGTATGTTACACACCCAGAACTGTCCTTGTTGTATGTTACACATCCAGAACTGTCCTTGTATGTTACACATCCAGAACTGTCCTTGTTGCATGTTACACACCCAGAACTGTCCTTGTTGTATGTTACACATCCAGAACTGTCCTTGTTGCATGTTACACACCCAGAACTGTCCTTGTTGTATGTTACACATCCAGAACTGTCCTTGTTGTATGTTACACATCCAGAACTGTCCTTGTATGTTACACATCCAGAACTGTCCTTGTTGCATGTTACACACCCAGAACTGTCCTTGTTGTATGTTACACATCCAGAACTGTCCTTGTTGCATGTTACACACCCAGAACTGTCCTTGTTGTATGTTACACATCCAGAACTGTCCTTGTTGTATGTTACACACCCAGAACTGTCCTTGTTGTATGTTACACATCCAGAACTGTCCTTGTTGTATGTTACACATCCAGAACTGTCCTTGTTGTATGTTACACATCCAGAACTGTCCTTGTTGCATGTTACACACCCAGAACTGTCCTTGTTGTATGTTACACACCCAGAACTGTCCTTGTTGTATGTTACACACCCAGAACTGTCCTTGTTGTATGTTACACACCCAGAACTGTCCTTGTTGTATGTTACACACCCAGAACTGTCCTTGTTGTATGTTACACACCCAGAACTGTCCTTGTTGTATGTTACACATCCAGAACTGTCCTTGTTGTATGTTACACATCCAGAACTGTCCTTGTTGTATGTTACACATCCAGAACTGTCCTTGTTGTATGTTACACACCCAGAACTGTCCTTGTTGTATGTTACACATCCAGAACTGTCCTTGTTGTATGTTACACACCCAGAACTGTCCTTGTTGTATGTTACACACCCAGAACTGTCCTTGTTGTATGTTACACACCCAGAACTGTCCTTGTTGTATGTTACACATCCAGAACTGTCCTTGTTGTATGTTACACATCCAGAACTGTCCTTGTTGTATGTTACACACCCAGAACTGTCCTTGTTGTATGTCACACACGCAGAACTGTCCTTGTTGTATGTTACACATCCAGAACTGTCCTTGTTGTATGTTACACATCCAGAACTGTCCTTGTTGTATGTCACACACGCAGAACTGTCCTTGTTGTATGTTACACATCCAGAACTGTCCTTGTTGTACGTTACACACCCAGAACTGTCCTTGTTGCATGTTACACACCCAGAACTGTCCTTGTATGTTACACATCCAGAACTGTCCTTGTTGCATGTTACACACCCAGAACTGTCCTTGTTGCATGTTACACACCCAGAACTGTCCTTGTTGCATGTTACACACCCAGAACTGTCCTTGTTGCATGTTACACATCCAGAACTGTCCTTGTTGTATGTTACACATCCAGAACTGTCCTTGTTGTACGTTACACATCCAGAACTGTCCTTGTTGTATGTTACACACCCAGAACTGTCCTTGTTGCATGTTACACATCCAGAACTGTCCTTGTTGTATGTTACACATCCAGAACTGTCCTTGTTGTATGTTACACACCCAGAACTGTCCTTGTTGTATGTTACACACCCAGAACTGTCCTTGTTGCATGTTACACATCCAGAACTGTCCTTGTTGTATGTTACACATCCAGAACTGTCCTTGTTGTATGTTACACATCCAGAACTGTCCTTGTTGTATGTCACACACGCAGAACTGTCCTTGTTGTATGTTACACATCCAGAACTGTCCTTGTTGTATGTTACACATCCAGAACTGTCCTTGTTGTATGTCACACACGCAGAACTGTCCTTGTTGTATGTTACACATCCAGAACTGTCCTTGTTGTATGTTACACATCCAGAACTGTCCTTGTTGTATGTCACACACGCAGAACTGTCCTTGTTGTATGTTACACATCCAGAACTGTCCTTGTTGTATGTTACACATCCAGAACTGTCCTTGTTGTATGTTACACATCCAGAACTGTCCTTGTTGTATGTTACACACCCAGAACTGTTCTTGTTGCATGTTACACATCCAGAACTGTCCTTGTTGTATGTTACACATCCAGAACTGTCCTTGTTGTATGTTACACATCCAGAACTGTCCTTGTTGTATGTTACACATCCAGAACTGTCCTTGTTGTATGTTACACATCCAGAACTGTTCTTGTTGTATGTTACACATCCAGAACTGTCCTTGTTGTATGTTACACACCCAGAACTGTTCTTGTTATAAGTTAACGCCTGAGAGAGCAGCTGGTTGGGGAAGGGGTTAGAGGAATTACCTCCCCTGTCTCCCACACGAGGGACTGTACCGGGAGGATTAGTGCTGTACCGGAACTGGGAGGTCAATGTGTCCAATTAGATTGTATAGTACCGGGACGAGTTCTGGAGGAGTGGTGGATGTGTATTGTAAAACCTGTACTAGAAGGATGAGAATGATGTGCCGTACTGGGGTTAGTACCGGGAAAGTGTATGGTTTGGACAAGGTGCAGCGCCGGGAGAATTTTAGCGTTGTATCAGAACCAGTAACCAGTACGAGTATGTGCTGTATCATAAACAGTACTGGTAGGAGTTACGCTGTACTAGTACCGGGAGGAGTTACGCTGTACCAGTACCGAGGGAAGTGTGTTGTACCAGGACCAGTACCGGGAGGAGTGTGTGTTGTACCAGGACCAGTACCGGGAGGAGTGTGTGTTGTACCAGGACCAGTACCGGGAGGAGCGTGTGTCGTACCAGGACCAGCACCGGGAGGAGTGTGTGTCGTACCAGGACCAGTACCGAGAGGAGCGTGTGTTGTACCAGAACCAGTACCGGGAGGAGTGTGTGTTGTACCAGGACCAGTACCGGGAGAAGTGTGTGTTGTACCAGGACCAGTACCGGGAGGAGCGTGTGTTGTACCAGGACCAGTACCGGGAGGAGTGTGTGTCGTACCAGAACTAGTACTGGGAGGAGTGTGTGTTGTACCAGGACCAGTACCGGGAGGAGTGTGTGTTGTACCAGGACTAGTACCGGGAGGAGTGTGTGTTGTACCAGGAACAGTACAGGGAGGAGTGTGTGTTGTACCAGGACCAGTACCGGGAGGAGTGTGTGTTGTACCAGGACCAGTACCGGGAGGAGTGTGTGTTGTACCAGAAACAGTACGCGGAGGAGTGTGTGTGTTGTACCAGGGACCAGTACCGGGAGGAGTGTGTGTTGTACCAGAAACCAGTACCGGGAGGAGTGTGTGTTGTACCAGGACCAGTACCGGGAGGAGTGTGTGTTGTACCAGGACCAGTACGCGGAGGAGTGTGTGTTTGTACCAGAACCAGTACAGGGAGGATTAATGTGTTGTACCAGAACCAGTACGGGAGGAGTGTGTGTTGTACCAGGACCAGTACCAGGGAGGAGTGTGTGTTGTACCAGGACCAAGTACCGGGAGGAGTGTGTGTTTGTACCAGGACCAGTACCGGGAGGATGTGTGTGTTGTACCAGGACCAGTACCGGGAGGAGTGTGTGTTGTACCAGAACCAGTACCGGGAGGAGTGTGTGTTGTACCAGGACCAAGTACCGGGAGGAGTGTGTGTTGTACCAGGACCAGTACCGGGAGGAGCGTGTGTTGTACCAGGACCAGTACCGGGAGGAGTGTGTGTTGTACCAGGACCAGTACCGGGAGGAGTGTGTGTTGTACCAGGACCAGTACCGGGAGGAGTGTGTGTTGTACCAGAACCAGTACCGGGAGGAGTGTGTGTTGTACCAGGACCAGTACCGGGAGGAGTCTTTGCCTTAACAAGTCGACCAATGTTGGGAGGAACACGCGATCTACTGGGGACCAGTAATTAGGGAAATGTTTGCGGTACCAGGATATATACCGGGAGATCTGTGTTTACACCTGCAGCAGGTGTGTAGCTACCCACACACCCAGGGCAGGACCCACCTGCAGCAGGTGTGTAGGTACCCACACCCAGAGCAGGACCCACCTGCAGCAGGTGTGTAGCTACCCACACCCAGGGGAGAACCCACCTGCAGCAGGTGTGTAGCTACCCACACACCCAGGACAGGACCCACCTGCAGCAGGTGTGTAGCTACCCACACACCCAGGGACAGGACCCACCTGCAGCAGGTGTGTAGGTACCCACACCCAGGACAGGACCCACCTGCAGCAGGTGTGCAGGTATCCACACCCAGGGGAGGACCCACGTAAAGCAGGTCTGTAGGTACCCACACCCAGGGGAGAACCCACCTACAGCAGGTGTATGGGTACCCACACCCAGAGCAGGACCCACCTGCAGCAGGTGGTAGGTATCCACACCCAGGACAGGACCCACCTGCAGCAGGTGTGTAGGTATCCACACACAGGGAGGACCCACCTGCAGCAGGTGTGTAGCTACCCACACCCAGGGGAGAACCCACCTGCAACAGACTTGAACCAATTAGAGAAAAAATATGTTTTTCTCACTTATTTCTAAGGGGGAGGAGGTTAGTGACATCAGGGCTCTCGCCATGATCAATATAGAGTCACTCTCTCCCTCACCTGCTCCAGCTGCTGACGTCACATTAGACTCTATGACGGCACATACGTGGGAAGAGAGAGGGAAAACACACACCCGGAAAGAGAGAGATGATAAAGTAGGGTCATGAACTCCTTGCTCTCAGCATCGCCACGGTGCTCGAGGGTTGGACTACGGTGATCACACTTCCACATCGTGACACCACAGCTTCGCCACACCTGTTCCATTGTGAATCATACCATTAACCAGGTGAACTGTCACCTCATGTGATCTCATTCGACCCAGGGGTCAGCAGGTGAACGATTT